>NC_083591.1:20581789-20871789 GCF_027579695.1 Neoarius graeffei | reverse complement strand
CGGTCTAGTTCAGTACACACAACCACAATCATGGGGAAGACTGCTGACTTGACTGTTGTCCAGAAGATGATCACTGATGCCCTTCACAAGGAGGGTAAGCCACAAAAGGTCATTGCTGAAAAGGGTGGCTGGAAAAGGTGCACAAGCAACAGGGATGGCCGCAGTCTTGAGAGGATTGTCAAGAAAAGTTGATTCAAGAACTTGGGAGAGCTTCACAAGGAGTGGACTGAGGCTGGTGTCAGTGTATCAAGACCCATCACGAACAGACATCTTCAAGAAAGGGGATACAACTTTTGCATTCCTAATATCAAGCTACTCCTGAGCCAGACACAATGTCAGAAGTGTCTTATCTGGGCTAAGGAGAGAAAGAAATGGACTGTTGCTCAGTGGTCCAAAGTCCTCTTTTCAGATGAAAGTACATTTTGCATTTAATTTGGAAATCGCGGTTCTAGAGTCTGGAGGAAGAGTGGAGAGGCACAGAATCCAAGGTGTTTGAAGCCCAGTGTGAAGTTTCCACAGTCTGTGATGATTTGGGGTGCCATGTCATCTGCTGGTGTTGGTCCACTGTATTTTATCAAGTCCAAAGTCAACACAGCCATCTACCAGGAGATTTTAGAGCACTTCATGCTTCCATCTGCTGACAAGCTTTTTGGAGATGCTGATTTCCCTTTCCAGCAGGACTTAGCACCTACCCACAGTGCCAAAACTACTACCAAATGGTTTGCTGACCATGATATTATTGTGTTTGATTGGCCAGCCAACTTGCCTGACCTGAACCCCATAGAGAATCTATGGGGTATTGTCAAGAGGAAGATGAGAAACGCCCGACCCAAAAATACAGATACGCTGAAGGCCACTATCAAAGCAACCTGGGCTTCAGTAACACCTCAGCAGTGCCACAGACTGATCACCTCCATGCCACACCGCATTGATACAGTAATTCATGGTAAAGGAGCCCCAACCAAGTATTGAGTGTATAAATGAATATACTTTTCAGAAGTTGGACATTTCTGTATTGTAAATCCTTTTTTTGATTGATCTTAGGGAATATTCTAATAATTTGAGATACTGGATTTCTGATTTTCATGAGCTATAAGCCATACTCATCAAAATTAAAACAAAAAAGGCTTTAAATATTTCACTTTACATGTAATGAATATAGAATATATGAAAGTTTACCTTTTTGAATTAAATTATGAAAAAAGGAACTTTTTCATGGTATTCTAATTTTTTGAGATGCACTCGTATGTATATCAATCACATGTATGTATTTATGTATATACAATGCGCGTGTGTGTGTACACATACATAAACACACATGTATATAAATAAAATGACAACACACAAATACAGTGTCTACAGTATATATCACACACATACACATGTACAGTTAGGTGCATATATATTTGGACACTGACACAGATTTTGTTTTTTTACCTGTTTACTGAAACATATTCAGGTTATAGTTATATAATGGACATAAAGTTCAGACTTTCAGCTTTCATTTGAGGAAAGACACATTAAAATTGGATGAAGGGTTTAGGAGTTTCAGCTCCTTAACATATCAGGGCTCTACACTAACTTTTTTTTTTCAAGAGCACACGTGCTCCCAAGTTAAAAATTTTAGGAGCACAGGGAAAAAAAAATGGGGGCACAAGCATAAGTAGGTTTTCATTTTAAAGGTTTATTGCAGTGCAAACCTTAGACACAACACATAAAATGCAAAATTCAATTGAGAATGAATGAATGAACGAATGAATGAATGAACAAACAAATGAATAACAAACTGAATGAATGAATGAATGAATGAATGAACAAACAGTAGCTAAACAGAGAGCAGAGCTCAGCAGAGCTAACATCATCATCAAGGACAGCTCCCACCCTGGCTCTGAGTTCTTTGACTTGCTGCCCTCGGGCAGGCGTTACAGGTGCATCAAAGCAAGGACCAACAGACTCAAAAACAGTTTTTTCCCCACAGGCCATAACCACCTTGAACAATTAGCCTTTTTCACATTACGTCACTTGCAGGGGAACTCCTATTCGTTTTCAGCCTTTTGAATGGAAGAAGAGGTATACGGCGGCAACATATGTTAACAAAACTGTGTCATTCACAGATAAGATTGATAATAATATTGTGCATTGTTGTTTATCATTACGTATTGTTAGCGACCACTCCAGTCACCTATCTGCCATGTTTTGGAAAGGAAGTTTACTGACTTTCTATGGTTGCTACTTGTTAGCCAGCAGATTAGCATGCCGCCTCTTCTTCCATTCAAAAGGCTGAAAACGGATGTGAGGTTCTTCTGCAAGTGACGTAATGTGAAAAAGGCTAATTACATGCACTGACTGATGCCACTTCTGGCAGGTGCAACAATGCACCAACAAGGACCTAAAAGGACAATATTCTCACACTTGCCTGATACAGTGCAACACTTATTACAGTGCAACCTCACAGAGCAACTTTTAAGTTTTTATAGCTTTTGTATATTTTATATTTATATTTCTACACTTTTACATCCATACCCAATACAATGCAATACCAAATACAGTGCAATATCCTGAGTTTTGTAGCTGAACTGAGTTTCTATAACTAATGTGCAATTAACATCTGCAACTCAACACGCCCAGTTGTATATATATCAGGGTTCTCCACGAGGGGTTTTAGAGGTGCAGGCCACACCCCTTTCTGTGATTCCCACCCCCGTTTAATTTCTGCCGCCCCTTTACAAAAGGAAGAGACGTCCCTTTGTTTTCTTTGTGACAGATAGCCTTTCTCTGTTGGAGTACCAACAACGCGACAACACCAGAGTGTGAAACTCATTTACCAGCAATTAGTTTGGTCAGTCTGACGATTATAGTCTAAGAAAAGCGTTTCACACTTCGGCGTTTTTGACACATTGTTCTTGCGCCAGGAGATAACGCGCCTTTATAATAACGTGTGAATCAACACCAAGTTCGAGATAACTGATTGTTATTGTCGGCAGAAAATTAAAGGATAAAAACAAAAAGTTCAAAGTTGGTGCGGCAAGCGTGATATTGCCTATAAAACCGTGAGGATATAACCTGGCCACCAGAGGAGTTTGATTTTCACAAAGCTGCAAAACTATGGGCAGGCATTAGGAACAGGAAGATCACCTTCGAAGTGGATGTTTAGGAAAAGAGGAAAGCAGGTAATTTTGAGTTAGATTCTTTCAAATATCAAAGCATTTTGTGCAACCATATTTTAGAGATCATGTTAGGCTGTGTAACTATTACAATGCATTTTGCTTGAGTCTGTATGAATGAGTTTAAATTACAATGCCATTTTTCTTTATCTTCTTAGACTGTTAACTGGTGAACATGAATGGAGCAGTGTAAATATAGCCATAGAGCAGTGTAAATATAGCCATGGAGCAGTGTAAATATAGTTAAAACAACATCTTTTCAATGTACTTTACTCTCTAAAAAAAAAATATATTTTTTTCCAGTGGTGCCTGCAATTACATTTCCATTTCAAACAATGTCAGCTTTTGTGGAGTAGTGTGAATACAGTTAATACAAAAACTTTTCTGTACTTTTCTGTTCTTTTTTTGTAGTTTGCTAAATAAAAAAATATTTTTTCCAGTTCCATTTCAAACAATGTGTCTGAATATGATGTGCAAGTGTGTAATGTTTGATGTATGATGTGTTTTGTACCAGTCCAACTCATTCCTCTATTCTAAATAATTACTATTTGAGAGTATTTTATGCAAATTTTATGCAAATGCCATATATGAATTTATGCAAATTTGTTTCAAGGTCATCCGATTGACCCCCACCCCCTATATTTTCAATCCGTGGAGAACCCTGTATATATTCTTTGTTTTTCTGCTGTGTTGTGACATGCACCATTTGTATATACTGCATATTATTTGTTTTTCTGCAGTGTTGTATGTTCCCATCTAAATGTTTGCACTGGGGTGTGTGCTTTCCATCTGATTATATAATTTTCCCGCACCTTCTCCCATCGTTCTAGCTTTCTTCACTACACTTTCTTCCTCGTCCGTTCTTTAATTCTTGTTTCCACCATCATTGCTTTTAAAAAATGCCGTTATTCTCTGTGGAGTGAATATATTTCTCAGCTCGGTCTGAACCAGCTCTCAGTTACCTCTCAGTTGAATGATCTGATGAATCCCTAAAAAGCACTTTTCCACCTAATGCCACACCCACAACATACAACCGTGGGAAAGAGGGGCAATCCCAGAAAGATGAGCAGAAAACGGGAAATGTTACAGGGGATATTAATTGTGATAGTAGGCTATTGTAGCGACAGCACAAAAGCACCAGACTCAGCTTTAACTGAAAATGTTATTCAGTAGCCTAAACTTATTCAAGCTACAGACCGAGAAGAACAAAAATGCTGAAATCTCATGTCCCGGTAAAACGCACTATCATGGCAGAATGGCAAAAAAAATTTAACTTTTTCACTCCCCCCCTGGCTAGCGTGGGAACCACCACAGTGCTAGACAGAGGCAATGCACGCAACTATAGACAGGGAGCAAAGAGCAGACAGAACAAACACACACACACACACACACACACACACCACTGAAAACACACACAACAATACAGGCCGTTACTCGTTACACTGCCATGATGCTACAAGCACATGTCTCATGAGAGGGAGCAGCCCCTCCCTCCTGTGTGTGAGAGAGCGAGCAGCACTTCCCTCCTGTGTGTGTGTGTGAGAGAGCGAGCAGCCCCTCCCCCCTGTGTGTGTGTGTGTGTGTGTGTGTGTGTGTGTGTGTGTGTGTGTGTGTGAGAGCGAGCAGCCCCTCCCTCCTGTGTGAGTGAGCGCGAGCAGCCCCTCCGTCCTTCACGTGTGAGTGAGCGCGAGCAGCCCCTCCCTCCCTCCATCCAGTGTGTGAGCGCGAGCAGCCCCTCCATCCCTCCCGTGTGTGTGAGCGCGAGCAACGCCTCCATCCCTCCCGTGTGTGTGAGCGCGAGCACCCCCTCCCTCACTTCCGTGTGTGAGCGCGAGCAGCCCCTCCATCCCTCCCGTGTGTGTGAGCGCGAGCAGCCCCTCCATCCCTCCCGTGTGTGTGAGCGCGAGCACCACCTCCCTCCCTTCCGTGTGTGAGCGCGAGCAGCCCCTCCCTCCCGTGCGTGTGAGCGCGAGCAGGCCCTCCCTCCCGTGCGTGTGAGCGCGAGCAGGCCCTCCCTCCCGTGCGTGTGAGCGCGAGCAGGCCCTCCCTCCCGTGCGTGTGAGCGCGAGCAGGCCCTCCCTCCCGTGCGTGTGAGCGCGAGCAGGCCCTCCCTCCCGTGCGTGTGAGCGCGAGCAGGCCCTCCCTCCCGTGCGTGTGAGGGAGCGAGCAGCCCCTCCCTCCCGTGTGAGAGAGCGAGCAACCCCTCCCTCCCGTGTGTGTGAGCGCGAGCAGCCCCTCCCTCCCGTGTGAGTGAGAGCGGACAGCCCCTCCCTCCCGTGTGTGTGAGCGCGAGCAGTCCCTGCCTCCCGTGTGTGTGAGCACGAGCAGCCCCTCCCTCCCTCCAGTGTGTGTGAGCGCGAGCAGCCCCTGCCTCCCTCCAGTGTGTGAGCGCGAGCAGCCCCTCCCTCCCTCCCGTGTGTGAGCGCGAGCAGCCCCTCCCTCCCGTGTGTGAGCGCGAGCAGCCCCTCCGTCCATCCCGTTTGAGTGAGAATAGGCAGCCCCTCCCTCCCGTGTGTGTGAGCGCGAGCAGCCCCTCCCTCCCGTGTGTGTGAGCGCGAGCAACCCCTCCCTCCCGTGTGTGTGAGCGCGAGCAACACCTCCCTCCCGTGTGAGTGAGAGCGGGCAGCCCCTCCCTCCCGTGTGAGTGAGAGCGGGCAGCCCCTGCCTCCCGTGTGAGTGAGCGCGAGCAGCCCCTGCCTCCCGTGTGTGTGAGCGCGAGTAGCCCCTCCCTCCCTCCCGTGTGTGTGAGCGCGAGCAGCCCCTGCCTCCCTCCCGTGTGTGAGCGCGAGCAGCCCCTCCCTCCCGTGTGTGTGAGAGAGCGAGCAGCCCCTCCCTCCCGTGTGTGTGAGAGAGCGAGCAGCCCCTCCCTCCCGTGTGTGTGAGAGAGCGAGCAGCCCCTCCCTCCCGTGTGTGTGAGAGAGCGAGCAGCCCCTCCCTCCCGTGTGTGTGAGAGAGCGAGCAGCCCCTCCCTCCCGTGTGTGTGAGAGAGCGAGCAGCCCCTCCCTCCCGTGTGTGTGAGAGAGCGAGCAGCCCCTCCCTCCCGTGTGTGTGAGAGAGCGAGCAGCCCCTCCCTCCCGTGTGTGTGAGAGAGCGAGCAGCCCCTCCCTCCCGTGTGTGTGAGAGAGCGAGCAGCCCCTCCCTCCCGTGTGTGTGAGAGAGCGAGCAGCCCCTCCCTCCCGTGTGTGTGAGAGAGCGAGCAGCCCCTCCCTCCCGTGTGTGTGAGCGAGCGAGCAGCCCCTCGCTCCCGTGTGTGTGAGCGCGGGCAGCCCCTCCCTCCCGTGTGAGTGAGAGCGGGCAGCCCCTCCCTCCCGTGTGAGTGAGAGCGGGCAGCCCCTCCCTCCCGTGTGAGTGAGAGCGGGCAGCCCCTCCCTCCCGTGTGAGTGAGAGCGGGCAGCCCCTCCCTCCCGTGTGTGTGAGCGCGAGCAGCCCCTGCCTCCCTCCCGTGTGTGAGCGCGAGGAGCCCCTCCGTCCATCCCGTGTGTGAGCGCGAGCAGCCCCTCCCTCCCGTGTGTGTGAGCGCGAGCAGCCCCTCCCTCCCGTGTGTGTGAGCGCGAGCAGCCCCTCCCTCCCGTGTGTGTGAGAGAGCGAGCAGCCCCTCACTCCCGTGTGTGTGAGCACGCGAGCAGCCCCCCCCTCCCGTGTGTGTGAGCGCGAGCAGCCCCTCCCTCCCGTGTGAGTGAGAGCGGGCAGCCCCCCCCTCCCTCCCGTGTGAGTGAGAGCGGGCAGCCCCCCCCTCCCTCCCGTGTGTGTGAGCGCGAGCAGCCCCTCCATCCCGTGTGTGTGAGCGCGAGCAGCCCCTCCCTCCCGTGTGTGTGAGCGCGAGCAGCCCCTCCCTCCCGTGTGAGTGAGAGCGGGCAGCCCCTCCCTCCCGTGTGAGTGAGAGCGGGCAGCCCCTCCCTCCCGTGTGAGTGAGAGCGGGCAGCCCCTCCCTCCCGTGTGAGTGAGAGCGGGCAGCCCCTCCCTCCCGTGTGAGTGAGAGCGGGCAGCCCCTCCCTCCCGTGTGTGTGAGCGCGGGCAGCCCCTCCCTCCCGTGTGTGTGAGAGAGCGAGCAGCCCCTCCCTCCCGTGTGTGTGAGAGAGCGAGCAGCCCCTCCCTCCCGTGTGTGTGAGAGAGCGAGCAGCCCCTCCCTCCCGTGTGTGTGAGAGAGCGAGCAGCCCCTCCCTCCCGTGTGTGAGCGCGAGCAGCCCCTGCCTCCCTCCCGTGTGTGTGAGCGCGAGCAGCCCCTGCCTCCCTCCCGTGTGTGTGAGCGCGAGCAGCCCCTGCCTCCCTCCCGTGTGTGAGCGCGAGGAGCCCCTACGTCCATCCCGTGTGTGAGCGCGAGCAGCCCCTCCCTCCCGTGTGTGTGAGAGAGCGAGCAGCCCCTCCCTCCCGTGTGTGTGAGAGAGCGAGCAGCCCCTCCCTCCCGTGTGTGAGAGAGCGAGCAGCCCCTCCCTCCCGTGTGTGTGAGAGAGCGAGCAGCCCCTCCCTCCCGTGTGTGTGAGAGAGCGAGCAGCCCCTCCCTCCCGTGTGTGTGAGAGAGCGAGCAGCCCCTCCCTCCAGTGTGTGTGAGAGAGCGAGCAGCCCCTCCCTCCCGTGTGTGTGAGAGCGAGCAGCCCCTCCCTCCCGTGTGTGTGAGAGAGCGAGCAGCCCCTCCCTCCCGTGTGTGTGAGCGCGGGCAGCCCCTCCCTCCCGTGTGAGTGAGAGCGGGCAGCCCCTCCCTCCCGTGTGAGTGAGAGCGGGCAGCCCCTCCCTCCCGTGTGAGTGAGAGCGGGCAGCCCCTCCCTCCCGTGTGAGTGAGAGCGGGCAGCCCCTCCCTCCCGTGTGTGTGAGCGCGAGCAGCCCCTGCCTCCCTCCCGTGTGTGAGCGCGAGGAGCCCCTCCGTACATCCCGTGTGTGAGCGCGAGCAGCCCCTCCCTCCCGTGTGTGTGAGCGCGAGCAGCCCCTCCCTCCCGTGTGTGTGAGCGCGAGCAGCCCCTCCCTCCCGTGTGTGTGAGAGAGCGAGCAGCCCCTCACTCCCGTGTGTGTGAGCGCGCGAGCAGCCCCTCCCTCCCGTGTGTGTGAGCGCGAGCAGCCCCTCCCTCCCGTGTGAGTGAGAGCGGGCAGCACCCCCCTCCCTCCCGTGTGAGTGAGAGCGGGCAGCCCCTCCCTCCCTCCCGTGTGTGAGCGCGGGCAGCCCCTCCGTCCCTCCCGTTTGAGTGAGAGCGGGCAGCCCCTCCCACCCGTGTGTGTGAGCGCGAGCAGCCCCTCCATCCCGTGTGTGTGAGCGCGAGCAGCTCCTCCCTCCCGTGTGTGTGAGCGCGAGCAGCCCCTCCCTCCCGTGTGAGTGAGAGCGGGCAGCCCCTCCCTCCCGTGTGAGTGAGTGCGGGCAGCCCCTCCCTCCCGTGTGAGTGAGAGCGGGCAGCCCCTCCCTCCCGTGTGAGTGAGAGCGGGCAGCCCCTCCCTCCCGTGTGAGTGAGAGCGGGCAGCCCCTCCCTCCCGTGTGAGTGAGAGCGGGCAGCCCCTCCCTCCCGTGTGAGTGAGAGCGGGCAGCCCCTCCCTCCCGTGTGAGTGAGAGCGGGCAGCCCCTCCCTCCCGTGTGAGTGAGAGCGGGCAGCCCCTCCCTCCCGTGTGAGTGAGAGCGGGCAGCCCCTCCCTCCCGTGTGAGTGAGAGCGGGCAGCCCCTCCCTCCCGTGTGAGTGAGAGCGGGCAGCCCCTCCCTCCCGTGTGAGTGAGAGCGGGCAGCCCCTCCCTCCCGTGTGAGTGAGAGCGGGCAGCCCCTCCCTCCCGTGTGTGTGAGCGCGAGCAGCCCCTCCCTCCCGTGTGTGTGAGAGAGCGAGCAGCCACTCCCTCCCGTGTGTGTGAGAGAGCGAGCAGCCCCTCCCTCCCGTGTGTGTGAGAGAGCGAGCAGCCCCTCCCTCCCGTGTGTGTGAGAGAGCGAGCAGCCCCTCCCTCCCGTGTGTGTGAGAGAGCGAGCAGCCCCTCCCTCCCGTGTGTGTGAGAGAGCGAGCAGCCCCTCCCTCCCGTGTGTGTGAGAGAGCGAGCAGCCCCTCCCTCCCGTGTGTGTGAGAGAGCGAGCAGCCCCTCACTCCCGTGTGTGTGAGAGCGGGCAGCCCCTCCCTCCCTCCCGTGTGTGAGCGCGGGCAGCCCCTCCGTCCTCCCGTTTGAGTGAGAGCGGGCAGCCCCTCCCTCCCGTGTGTGTGAGCGCGAGCAGCCCCTCCATCCCGTGTGTGTGAGCGCGAGCAGCCCCTCCCTCCCGTGTGTGTGAGCGCGAGCAGCCCCTCCCTCCCGTGTGTGTGAGCGCGAGCAGCCCCTCCCTCCCGTGTGAGTGAGAGCGGGCAGCCCCTCCCTCCCGTGTGAGTGAGAGCGGGCAGCCCCTCCCTCCCGTGTGAGTGAGAGCGGGCAGCCCCTCCCTCCCGTGTGAGTGAGAGCGGGCAGCCCCTCCCTCCCGTGTGAGTGAGAGCGGGCAGCCCCTCCCTCCCGTGTGAGTGAGAGCGGGCAGCCCCTCCCTCCCGTGTGAGTGAGAGCGGGCAGCCCCTCCCTCCCGTGTGAGTGAGAGCGGGCAGCCCCTCCCTCCCGTGTGTGTGAGCGCGAGCAGCCCCTCCCTCCCGTGTGTGTGAGAGAGCGAGCAGCCCCTCCCTCCCGTGTGTGTGAGAGAGCGAGCAGCCCCTCCCTCCCGTGTGTGTGAGAGAGCGAGCAGCCCCTCCCTCCCGTGTGTGTGAGAGAGCGAGCAGCCCCTCCCTCCCGTGTGTGTGAGAGAGCGAGCAGCCCCTCCCTCCCGTGTGTGTGAGAGAGCGAGCAGCCCCTGCCTCCCTCCCGTGTGTGAGCGCGAGGAGCCCCTCCGTCCATCCCGTGTGTGAGCGCGAGCAGCCCCTCCCTCCCGTGTGTGTGAGAGCGGGCAGCCCCTCCCTCCCGTGTGTGTGAGCGCGAGCAGCCCCTCCCTCCCGTGTGTGTGAGAGAGCGAGCAGCCCCTCCCTCCCGTGTGTGTGAGAGAGCGAGCAGCCCCTCCCTCCCGTGTGTGTGAGAGAGCGAGCAGCCCCTCCCTCCCGTGTGTGTGAGAGAGCGAGCAGCCCCTCCCTCCAGTGTGTGTGAGAGAGCGAGCAGCCCCTCCCTCCCGTGTGTGTGAGAGCGAGCAGCCCCTCCCTCCCGTGTGTGTGAGAGAGCGAGCAGCCCCTCCCTCCCGTGTGTGTGAGCGCGGGCAGCCCCTCCCTCCCGTGTGAGTGAGAGCGGGCAGCCCCTCCCTCCCGTGTGAGTGAGAGCGGGCAGCCCCTCCCTCCCGTGTGAGTGAGAGCGGGCAGCCCCTCCCTCCCGTGTGAGTGAGAGCGGGCAGCCCCTCCCTCCCGTGTGAGTGAGAGCGGGCAGCCCCTCCCTCCCGTGTGTGTGAGCGCGAGCAGCCCCTGCCTCCCTCCCGTGTGTGAGCGCGAGGAGCCCCTCCGTACATCCCGTGTGTGAGCGCGAGCAGCCCCTCCCTCCCGTGTGTGTGAGCGCGAGCAGCCCCTCCCTCCCGTGTGTGTGAGCGCGAGCAGCCCCTCCCTCCCGTGTGTGTGAGAGAGCGAGCAGCCCCTCACTCCCGTGTGTGTGAGCGCGCGAGCAGCCCCTCACTCCCGTGTGTGTGAGCGCGAGCAGCCCCTCCCTCCCGTGTGAGTGAGAGCGGGCAGCACCCCCCTCCCTCCCGTGTGAGTGAGAGCGGGCAGCCCCTCCCTCCCTCCCGTGTGTGAGCGCGGGCAGCCCCTCCGTCCCTCCCGTTTGAGTGAGAGCGGGCAGCCCCTCCCACCCGTGTGTGTGAGCGCGAGCAGCCCCTCCATCCCGTGTGTGTGAGCGCGAGCAGCTCCTCCCTCCCGTGTGTGTGAGCGCGAGCAGCCCCTCCCTCCCGTGTGAGTGAGAGCGGGCAGCCCCTCCCTCCCGTGTGAGTGAGAGCGGGCAGCCCCTCCCTCCCGTGTGAGTGAGAGCGGGCAGCCCCTCCCTCCCGTGTGAGTGAGAGCGGGCAGCCCCTCCCTCCCGTGTGAGTGAGAGCGGGCAGCCCCTCCCTCCCGTGTGAGTGAGAGCGGGCAGCCCCTCCCTCCCGTGTGAGTGAGAGCGGGCAGCCCCTCCCTCCCGTGTGAGTGAGAGCGGGCAGCCCCTCCCTCCCGTGTGAGTGAGAGCGGGCAGCCCCTCCCTCCCGTGTGAGTGAGAGCGGGCAGCCCCTCCCTCCCGTGTGTGTGAGCGCGAGCAGCCCCTCCCTCCCGTGTGTGTGAGAGAGCGAGCAGCCACTCCCTCCCGTGTGTGTGAGAGAGCGAGCAGCCCCTCCCTCCCGTGTGTGTGAGAGAGCGAGCAGCCCCTCCCTCCCGTGTGTGTGAGAGAGCGAGCAGCCCCTCCCTCCCGTGTGTGTGAGAGAGCGAGCAGCCCCTCCCTCCCGTGTGTGTGAGAGAGCGAGCAGCCCCTCCCTCCCGTGTGTGTGAGAGAGCGAGCAGCCCCTCCCTCCCGTGTGTGTGAGAGAGCGAGCAGCCCCTCACTCCCGTGTGTGTGAGAGCGGGCAGCCCCTCCCTCCCTCCCGTGTGTGAGCGCGGGCAGCCCCTCCGTCCTCCCGTTTGAGTGAGAGCGGGCAGCCCCTCCCTCCCGTGTGTGTGAGCGCGAGCAGCCCCTCCATCCCGTGTGTGTGAGCGCGAGCAGCCCCTCCCTCCCGTGTGTGTGAGCGCGAGCAGCCCCTCCCTCCCGTGTGTGTGAGCGCGAGCAGCCCCTCCCTCCCGTGTGAGTGAGAGCGGGCAGCCCCTCCCTCCCGTGTGAGTGAGAGCGGGCAGCCCCTCCCTCCCGTGTGAGTGAGAGCGGGCAGCCCCTCCCTCCCGTGTGAGTGAGAGCGGGCAGCCCCTCCCTCCCGTGTGAGTGAGAGCGGGCAGCCCCTCCCTCCCGTGTGAGTGAGAGCGGGCAGCCCCTCCCTCCCGTGTGAGTGAGAGCGGGCAGCCCCTCCCTCCCGTGTGAGTGAGAGCGGGCAGCCCCTCCCTCCCGTGTGTGTGAGCGCGAGCAGCCCCTCCCTCCCGTGTGTGTGAGAGAGCGAGCAGCCCCTCCCTCCCGTGTGTGTGAGAGAGCGAGCAGCCCCTCCCTCCCGTGTGTGTGAGAGAGCGAGCAGCCCCTCCCTCCCGTGTGTGTGAGAGAGCGAGCAGCCCCTCCCTCCCGTGTGTGTGAGAGAGCGAGCAGCCCCTCCCTCCCGTGTGTGTGAGAGAGCGAGCAGCCCCTCCCTCCCGTGTGTGTGAGAGAGCGAGCAGCCCCTCCCTCCCGTGTGTGTGAGAGCGCGAGCAGCCCCTCCCTCCCGTGTGTGTGAGAGAGCGAGCAGCCCCTCCCTCCCGTGTGTGTGAGCGCGCGAGCAGCCCCTCCCTCCCGTGTGTGTGAGCGCGAGCAGCCCCTCCCTCCCGTGTGTGTGAGAGAGCGAGCAGCCCCTCACTCCCGTGTGTGTGAGCGCGCGAGTAGCCCCTCCCTCCCGTGTGTGTGAGCGCGAGCAGCCCCTCCCTCCCGTGTGTGTGAGCGCGAGCAGCCCCTCCCTCCCGTGTGAGTGAGAGCGGGCAGCCCCTCCCTCCCGTGTGAGTGAGAGCGGGCAGCCCCTCCCTCCCGTGTGAGTGAGAGCGGGCAGCCCCTCCCTCCCGTGTGAGTGAGAGCGGGCAGCCCCTCCCTCCCGTGTGAGTGAGAGCGGGCAGCCCCTCCCTCCCGTGTGAGTGAGAGCGGGCAGCCCCTCCCTCCCGTGTGAGTGAGAGCGGGCAGCCCCTCCCTCCCGTGTGAGTGAGAGCGGGCAGCCCCTCCATCCCGTGTGTGTGAGCGCGAGCAGCCCCTCCCTCCCGTGTGTGTGAGAGAGCGAGCAGCCCCTCCCTCCCGTGTGTGTGAGAGAGCGAGCAGCCCCTCCCACCCGTGTGTGTGAGAGAGCGAGCAGCCCCTCCCTCCCGTGTGTGTGAGAGAGCGAGCAGCCCCTCCCTCCCGTGTGTGAGAGAGCGAGCAGCCCCTCCCTCCCGTGTGTGTGAGAGAGCGAGCAGCCCCTCCCTCCCGTGTGTGTGAGCGCGAGCAGCCCCTCCCTCCCGTGTGTGTGAGCGCGAGCAGCCCCTCCCTCCCGTGTGAGTGAGAGCGGGCAGCCCCCCCCTCCCTCCCGTGTGAGTGAGAGCGGGCAGCCCCTCCCTCCCTCCCGTGTGTGAGCGCGGGCAGCCCCTCCGTCCCTCCCGTTTGAGTGAGAGCGGGCAGCCCCTCCCTCCCGTGTGTGTGAGCGCGAGCAGCCCCTCCATCCCGTGTGTGTGAGCGCGAGCAGCCCCTCCCTCCCGTGTGTGTGAGCGCGAGCAGCCCCTCCCTCCCGTGTGAGTGAGATCGGGCAGCCCCTCCCTCCCGTGTGAGTGAGAGCGGGCAGCCCCTCCCTCCCGTGTGAGTGAGAGCGGGCAGCCCCTCCCTCCCGTGTGAGTGAGAGCGGGCAGCCCCTCCCTCCCGTGTGAGTGAGAGCGGGCAGCCCCTCCCTCCCGTGTGAGTGAGAGCGGGCAGCCCCTCCCTCCCGTGTGAGTGAGAGCGGGCAGCCCCTCCCTCCCGTGTGAGTGAGAGCGGGCAGCCCCTCCCTCCCGTGTGTGTGAGCGCGGGCAGCCCCTCCCTCCCGTGTGTGTGAGAGAGCGAGCAGCCCCTCCCTCCCGTGTGTGTGAGAGAGCGAGCAGCCCCTCCCACCCGTGTGTGTGAGAGAGAGAGCAGCCCCTCCCTCCCGTGTGTGTGAGAGAGCGAGCAGCCCCTCCCTCCCGTGTGTGAGAGAGCGAGCAGCCCCTCCCTCCCGTGTGTGTGAGAGAGCGAGCAGCCCCTCCCTCCCGTGTGTGTGAGAGAGCGAGCAGCCCCTCCCTCCCGTGTGTGTGAGAGAGCGAGCAGCCCCTCCCTCCCGTGTGTGTGAGAGAGCGAGCAGCCCCTCCCTCCCGTGTGTGTGAGAGAGCGAGCAGCCCCTCCCTCCCGTGTGTGTGAGAGAGCGAGCAGCCCCTCCCTCCCGTGTGTGTGAGAGAGCGAGCAGCCCCTCCCTCCCGTGTGTGTGAGAGAGCGAGCAGCCCCTCCCTCCCGTGTGTGTGAGAGAGCGAGCAGCCCCTCCCTCCCGTGTGTGTGAGAGAGCGAGCAGCCCCTCCCTCCCGTGTGTGTGAGAGAGCGAGCAGCCCCTCCCTCCCGTGTGAGTGAGAGCGGGCAGCCCCTCCCTCCCGTGTGAGTGAGAGCGGGCAGCCCCTCCCTCCCGTGTGAGTGAGAGCGGGCAGCCCCTCCCTCCCGTGTGTGTGAGCGCGAGCAGCCCCTCCCTCCCGTGTGTGTGAGCGCGAGCAGCCCCTGCCTCCCTCCCGTGTGTGAGCGCGAGGAGCCCCTCCGTCCATCCCGTGTGTGAGCGCGAGCAGCCCCTCCCTCCCGTGTGTGTGAGCGCGAGCAGCCCCTCCCTCCCGTGTGTGTGAGCGCGAGCAGCCCCTCCCTCCCGTGTGTGTGAGAGAGCGAGCAGCCCCTCCCTCCCGTGTGTGTGAGAGAGCGAGCAGCCCCTCCCTCCCGTGTGTGTGAGAGAGCGAGCAGCCCCTCCCTCCCGTGTGTGTGAGAGAGCGAGCAGCCCCTCCCTCCCGTGTGTGTGAGCGCGCGAGCAGCCCCTCCCTCCCGTGTGTGTGAGCGCGAGCAGCCCCTCCCTCCCGTGTGAGTGAGAGCGGGCAGCCCCTCCCTCCCTCCCGTGTGTGAGCGCGGGCAGCCCCTCCGTCCCTCCCGTTTGAGTGAGAGCGGGCAGCCCCTCCCTCCCGTGTGTGTGAGCGCGAGCAGCCCCTCCATCCCGTGTGTGTGAGCGCGAGCAGCCCCTCCCTCCCGTGTGTGTGAGCGCGAGCAGCCCCTCCCTCCCGTGTGAGTGAGAGCGGGCAGCCCCTCCCTCCCGTGTGTGTGAGCGCGGGCAGCCCCTCCCTCCCGTGTGTGTGAGCGCGGGCAGCCCCTCCATCCCGTGTGTGTGAGCGCGAGCAGCCCCTCCCTCCCGTGTGTGTGAGCGCGAGCAGCCCCTCCCTCCCGTTTGAGTGAGAGCGGGCAGCCCCTCCCTCCCGTGTGTGTGAGCGCGAGCAGCCCCTCCATCCCGTGTGTGTGAGCGCGCGAGCAGCCCCTCCCTCCCGTGTGTGTGAGAGAGCGAGCAGCCCCTCCCTCCCGTGTGTGTGAGAGAGCGAGCAGCCCCTCCCTCCCGTGTGTGTGAGAGAGCGAGCAGCCCCTCCCTCCCGTGTGTGTGAGAGAGCGAGCAGCCCCTCCCTCCCGTGTGTGTGAGAGAGCGGGCAGCCCCTCCCTCCCGTGTGTGTGAGAGCGGGCAGCCCCTCCCTCCCGTGTGAGTGAGAGCGGGCAGCCCCTCCCTCCCGTGTGAGTGAGAGCGGGCAGCCCCTCCCTCCCGTGTGAGTGAGAGCGGGCAGCCCCTCCCTCCCGTGTGAGTGAGAGCGGGCAGCCCCTCCCTCCCGTGTGAGTGAGAGCGGGCAGCCCCTCCCTCCCGTGTGAGTGAGAGCGGGCAGCCCCTCCCTCCCGTGTGAGTGAGAGCGGGCAGCCCCTCCCTCCCGTGTGTGAGAGAGCGAGCAGCCCCTCCCTCCCGTGTGTGTGAGAGAGCGAGCAGCCCCTCCCTCCCGTGTGTGTGAGCGCGAGCAGCCCCTCCCTCCCGTGTGAGTGAGAGCGGGCAGCCCCCCCCTCCCTCCCGTGTGAGTGAGAGCGGGTAGCCCCTCCCTCCCTCCCGTGTGTGAGCGCGGGCAGCCCCTCCGTCCCTCCCGTTTGAGTGAGAGCGGGCAGCCCCTCCCTCCCGTGTGTGTGAGCGCGAGCAGCCCCTCCATCCCGTGTGTGTGAGCGCGAGCAGCCCCTCCCTCCCGTGTGTGTGAGCGCGAGCAGCCCCTCCCTCCCGTGTGAGTGAGATCGGGCAGCCCCTCCCTCCCGTGTGAGTGAGAGCGGGCAGCCCCTCCCTCCCGTGTGAGTGAGAGCGGGCAGCCCCTCCCTCCCGTGTGAGTGAGAGCGGGCAGCCCCTCCCTCCCGTGTGAGTGAGAGCGGGCAGCCCCTCCCTCCCGTGTGAGTGAGAGCGGGCAGCCCCTCCCTCCCGTGTGAGTGAGAGCGGGCAGCCCCTCCCTCCCGTGTGAGTGAGAGCGGGCAGCCCCTCCCTCCCGTGTGAGTGAGAGCGGGCAGCCCCTCCCTCCCGTGTGTGTGAGCGCGAGCAGCCCCTCCCTCCCGTGTGTGTGAGAGAGCGAGCAGCCCCTCCCTCCCGTGTGTGTGAGAGAGCGAGCAGCCCCTCCCTCCCGTGTGTGTGAGAGAGCGAGCAGCCCCTCCCTCCCGTGTGTGTGAGCGCGAGCAGCCCCTCCCTCCCGTGTGTGTGAGAGAGCGAGCAGCCCCTCCCTCCCGTGTGTGTGAGAGAGCGAGCAGCCCCTCCCTCCCGTGTGTGTGAGAGAGCGAGCAGCCCCTCCCTCCCGTGTGTGTGAGAGAGCGAGCAGCCCCTCCCTCCCGTGTGTGTGAGAGAGCGAGCAGCCCCTCCCTCCCGTGTGTGTGAGAGAGCGAGCAGCCCCTCACTCCCGTGTGTGTGAGAGCGGGCAGCCCCTCCCTCCCTCCCGTGTGTGAGCGCGGGCAGCCCCTCCGTCCTCCCGTTTGAGTGAGAGCGGGCAGCCCCTCCCTCCCGTGTGTGTGAGCGCGAGCAGCCCCTCCATCCCGTGTGTGTGAGCGCGAGCAGCCCCTCCCTCCCGTGTGTGTGAGCGCGAGCAGCCCCTCCCTCCCGTGTGTGTGAGCGCGAGCAGCCCCTCCCTCCCGTGTGAGTGAGAGCGGGCAGCCCCTCCCTCCCGTGTGAGTGAGAGCGGGCAGCCCCTCCCTCCCGTGTGAGTGAGAGCGGGCAGCCCCTCCCTCCCGTGTGAGTGAGAGCGGGCAGCCCCTCCCTCCCGTGTGAGTGAGAGCGGGCAGCCCCTCCCTCCCGTGTGAGTGAGAGCGGGCAGCCCCTCCCTCCCGTGTGAGTGAGAGCGGGCAGCCCCTCCCTCCCGTGTGAGTGAGAGCGGGCAGCCCCTCCCTCCCGTGTGTGTGAGCGCGAGCAGCCCCTCCCTCCCGTGTGTGTGAGAGAGCGAGCAGCCCCTCCCTCCCGTGTGTGTGAGAGAGCGAGCAGCCCCTCCCTCCCGTGTGTGTGAGAGAGCGAGCAGCCCCTCCCTCCCGTGTGTGTGAGAGAGCGAGCAGCCCCTCCCTCCCGTGTGTGTGAGAGAGCGAGCAGCCCCTCCCTCCCGTGTGTGTGAGAGAGCGAGCAGCCCCTGCCTCCCTCCCGTGTGTGAGCGCGAGGAGCCCCTCCGTCCATCCCGTGTGTGAGCGCGAGCAGCCCCTCCCTCCCGTGTGTGTGAGAGCGGGCAGCCCCTCCCTCCCGTGTGTGTGAGCGCGAGCAGCCCCTCCCTCCCGTGTGTGTGAGAGAGCGAGCAGCCCCTCCCTCCCGTGTGTGTGAGAGAGCGAGCAGCCCCTCCCTCCCGTGTGTGTGAGAGAGCGAGCAGCCCCTCCCTCCCGTGTGTGTGAGAGCGCGAGCAGCCCCTCCCTCCCGTGTGTGTGAGAGAGCGAGCAGCCCCTCCCTCCCGTGTGTGTGAGCGCGCGAGCAGCCCCTCCCTCCCGTGTGTGTGAGCGCGAGCAGCCCCTCCCTCCCGTGTGTGTGAGAGAGCGAGCAGCCCCTCACTCCCGTGTGTGTGAGCGCGCGAGTAGCCCCTCCCTCCCGTGTGTGTGAGCGCGAGCAGCCCCTCCCTCCCGTGTGTGTGAGCGCGAGCAGCCCCTCCCTCCCGTGTGAGTGAGAGCGGGCAGCCCCTCCCTCCCGTGTGAGTGAGAGCGGGCAGCCCCTCCCTCCCGTGTGAGTGAGAGCGGGCAGCCCCTCCCTCCCGTGTGAGTGAGAGCGGGCAGCCCCTCCCTCCCGTGTGAGTGAGAGCGGGCAGCCCCTCCCTCCCGTGTGAGTGAGAGCGGGCAGCCCCTCCCTCCCGTGTGAGTGAGAGCGGGCAGCCCCTCCCTCCCGTGTGAGTGAGAGCGGGCAGCCCCTCCATCCCGTGTGTGTGAGCGCGAGCAGCCCCTCCCTCCCGTGTGTGTGAGAGAGCGAGCAGCCCCTCCCTCCCGTGTGTGTGAGAGAGCGAGCAGCCCCTCCCACCCGTGTGTGTGAGAGAGAGCGAGCAGCCCCTCCCTCCCGTGTGTGTGAGAGAGCGAGCAGCCCCTCCCTCCCGTGTGTGAGAGAGCGAGCAGCCCCTCCCTCCCGTGTGTGTGAGAGAGCGAGCAGCCCCTCCCTCCCGTGTGTGTGAGCGCGAGCAGCCCCTCCCTCCCGTGTGTGTGAGCGCGAGCAGCCCCTCCCTCCCGTGTGAGTGAGAGCGGGCAGCCCCCCCCCTCCCTCCCGTGTGAGTGAGAGCGGGCAGCCCCTCCCTCCCTCCCGTGTGTGAGCGCGGGCAGCCCCTCCGTCCCTCCCGTTTGAGTGAGAGCGGGCAGCCCCTCCCTCCCGTGTGTGTGAGCGCGAGCAGCCCCTCCATCCCGTGTGTGTGAGCGCGAGCAGCCCCTCCCTCCCGTGTGTGTGAGCGCGAGCAGCCCCTCCCTCCCGTGTGAGTGAGATCGGGCAGCCCCTCCCTCCCGTGTGAGTGAGAGCGGGCAGCCCCTCCCTCCCGTGTGAGTGAGAGCGGGCAGCCCCTCCCTCCCGTGTGAGTGAGAGCGGGCAGCCCCTCCCTCCCGTGTGAGTGAGAGCGGGCAGCCCCTCCCTCCCGTGTGAGTGAGAGCGGGCAGCCCCTCCCTCCCGTGTGAGTGAGAGCGGGCAGCCCCTCCCTCCCGTGTGAGTGAGAGCGGGCAGCCCCTCCCTCCCGTGTGTGTGAGCGCGGGCAGCCCCTCCCTCCCGTGTGTGTGAGAGAGCGAGCAGCCCCTCCCTCCCGTGTGTGTGAGAGAGCGAGCAGCCCCTCCCACCCGTGTGTGTGAGAGAGAGAGCAGCCCCTCCCTCCCGTGTGTGTGAGAGAGCGAGCAGCCCCTCCCTCCCGTGTGTGAGAGAGCGAGCAGCCCCTCCCTCCCGTGTGTGTGAGAGAGCGAGCAGCCCCTCCCTCCCGTGTGTGTGAGAGAGCGAGCAGCCCCTCCCTCCCGTGTGTGTGAGAGAGCGAGCAGCCCTCCCTCCCGTGTGTGTGAGAGAGCGAGCAGCCCCTCCCTCCCGTGTGTGTGAGAGAGCGAGCAGCCCCTCCCTCCCGTGTGTGTGAGAGAGCGAGCAGCCCCTCCCTCCCGTGTGTGTGAGAGAGCGAGCAGCCCCTCCCTCCCGTGTGTGTGAGAGAGCGAGCAGCCCCTCCCTCCCGTGTGTGTGAGAGAGCGAGCAGCCCCTCCCTCCCGTGTGTGTGAGAGAGCGAGCAGCCCCTCCCTCCCGTGTGTGTGAGAGAGCGAGCAGCCCCTCCCTCCCGTGTGAGTGAGAGCGGGCAGCCCCTCCCTCCCGTGTGAGTGAGAGCGGGCAGCCCCTCCCTCCCGTGTGAGTGAGAGCGGGCAGCCCCTCCCTCCCGTGTGTGTGAGCGCGAGCAGCCCCTCCCTCCCGTGTGTGTGAGCGCGAGCAGCCCCTGCCTCCCTCCCGTGTGTGAGCGCGAGGAGCCCCTCCGTCCATCCCGTGTGTGAGCGCGAGCAGCCCCTCCCTCCCGTGTGTGTGAGCGCGAGCAGCCCCTCCCTCCCGTGTGTGTGAGCGCGAGCAGCCCCTCCCTCCCGTGTGTGTGAGAGAGCGAGCAGCCCCTCCCTCCCGTGTGTGTGAGAGAGCGAGCAGCCCCTCCCTCCCGTGTGTGTGAGAGAGCGAGCAGCCCCTCCCTCCCGTGTGTGTGAGAGAGCGAGCAGCCCCTCCCTCCGTGTGTGTGAGCGCGCGAGCAGCCCCTCCCTCCCGTGTGTGTGAGCGCGAGCAGCCCCTCCCTCCCGTGTGAGTGAGAGCGGGCAGCCCCTCCCTCCCTCCCGTGTGTGAGCGCGGGCAGCCCCTCCGTCCCTCCCGTTTGAGTGAGAGCGGGCAGCCCCTCCCTCCCGTGTGTGTGAGCGCGAGCAGCCCCTCCATCCCGTGTGTGTGAGCGCGAGCAGCCCCTCCCTCCCGTGTGTGTGAGCGCGAGCAGCCCCTCCCTCCCGTGTGAGTGAGAGCGGGCAGCCCCTCCCTCCCGTGTGTGTGAGCGCGGGCAGCCCCTCCCTCCCGTGTGTGTGAGCGCGGGCAGCCCCTCCATCCCGTGTGTGTGAGCGCGAGCAGCCCCTCCCTCCCGTGTGTGTGAGCGCGAGCAGCCCCTCCCTCCCGTTTGAGTGAGAGCGGGCAGCCCCTCCCTCCCGTGTGTGTGAGCGCGAGCAGCCCCTCCATCCCGTGTGTGTGAGCGCGCGAGCAGCCCCTCCCTCCCGTGTGTGTGAGAGAGCGAGCAGCCCCTCCCTCCCGTGTGTGTGAGAGAGCGAGCAGCCCCTCCCTCCCGTGTGTGTGAGAGAGCGAGCAGCCCCTCCCTCCCGTGTGTGTGAGAGAGCGAGCAGCCCCTCCCTCCCGTGTGTGTGAGAGAGCGGGCAGCCCCTCCCTCCCGTGTGTGTGAGAGCGGGCAGCCCCTCCCTCCCGTGTGAGTGAGAGCGGGCAGCCCCTCCCTCCCGTGTGAGTGAGAGCGGGCAGCCCCTCCCTCCCGTGTGAGTGAGAGCGGGCAGCCCCTCCCTCCCGTGTGAGTGAGAGCGGGCAGCCCCCTCCCTCCCGTGTGAGTGAGAGCGGGCAGCCCCTCCCTCCCGTGTGAGTGAGAGCGGGCAGCCCCTCCCTCCCGTGTGAGTGAGAGCGGGCAGCCCCTCCCTCCCGTGTGTGAGAGAGCGAGCAGCCCCTCCCTCCCGTGTGTGTGAGAGAGCGAGCAGCCCCTCCCTCCCGTGTGTGTGAGCGCGAGCAGCCCCTCCCTCCCGTGTGAGTGAGAGCGGGCAGCCCCCCCCTCCCTCCCGTGTGAGTGAGAGCGGGTAGCCCCTCCCTCCCTCCCGTGTGTGAGCGCGGGCAGCCCCTCCGTCCCTCCCGTTTGAGTGAGAGCGGGCAGCCCCTCCCTCCCGTGTGTGTGAGCGCGAGCAGCCCCTCCATCCCGTGTGTGTGAGCGCGAGCAGCCCCTCCCTCCCGTGTGTGTGAGCGCGAGCAGCCCCTCCCTCCCGTGTGAGTGAGATCGGGCAGCCCCTCCCTCCCGTGTGAGTGAGAGCGGGCAGCCCCTCCCTCCCGTGTGAGTGAGAGCGGGCAGCCCCTCCCTCCCGTGTGAGTGAGAGCGGGCAGCCCCTCCCTCCCGTGTGAGTGAGAGCGGGCAGCCCCTCCCTCCCGTGTGAGTGAGAGCGGGCAGCCCCTCCCTCCCGTGTGAGTGAGAGCGGGCAGCCCCTCCCTCCCGTGTGAGTGAGAGCGGGCAGCCCCTCCCTCCCGTGTGAGTGAGAGCGGGCAGCCCCTCCCTCCCGTGTGTGTGAGCGCGAGCAGCCCCTCCCTCCCGTGTGTGTGAGCGCGAGCAGCCCCTGCCTCCCTCCCGTGTGTGAGCGCGAGGAGCCCCTCCGTCCATCCCGTGTGTGAGCGCGAGCAGCCCCTCCCTCCCGTGTGTGTGAGCGCGAGCAGCCCCTCCCTCCCGTGTGTGTGAGCGCGAGCAGCCCCTCCCTCCCGTGTGTGTGAGAGAGCGAGCAGCCCCTCCCTCCCGTGTGTGTGAGAGAGCGAGCAGCCCCTCCCTCCCGTGTGTGTGAGAGAGCGAGCAGCCCCTCCCTCCCGTGTGTGTGAGAGAGCGAGCAGCCCCTCCCTCCCGTGTGTGTGAGAGAGCGAGCAGCCCCTCCCTCCCGTGTGTGTGAGCGCGCGAGCAGCCCCTCCCTCCCGTGTGTGTGAGCGCGAGCAGCCCCTCCCTCCCGTGTGAGTGAGAGCGGGCAGCCCCTCCCTCCCTCCCGTGTGTGAGCGCGGGCAGCCCCTCCGTCCCTCCCGTTTGAGTGAGAGCGGGCAGCCCCTCCCTCCCGTGTGTGTGAGCGCGAGCAGCCCCTCCATCCCGTGTGTGTGAGCGCGAGCAGCCCCTCCCTCCCGTGTGTGTGAGCGCGAGCAGCCCCTCCCTCCCGTGTGAGTGAGAGCGGGCAGCCCCTCCCTCCCGTGTGTGTGAGCGCGAGCAGCCCCTCCATCCCGTGTGTGTGAGCGCGAGCAGCCCCTCCCTCCCGTGTGTGTGAGCGCGAGCAGCCCCTCCCTCCCGTTTGAGTGAGAGCGGGCAGCCCCTCCCTCCCGTGTGTGTGAGCGCGAGCAGCCCCTCCATCCCGTGTGTGTGAGCGCGAGCAGCCCCTCCCTCCCGTGTGTGTGAGCGCGAGCAGCCCCTCCCTCCCGTGTGAGTGAGAGCGGGCAGCCCCTCCCTCCCGTGTGAGTGAGAGCGAGCAGCCCCTCCCTCCCGTGTGAGTGAGAGCGAGCAGCCCCTCCCTCCCGTGTGAGTGAGAGCGGGCAGCCCCTCCCTCCCGTGTGAGTGAGAGCGGGCAGCCCCTCCCTCCCGTGTGAGTGAGAGCGGGCAGCCCCTCCCTCCCGTGTGAGTGAGAGCGGGCAGCCCCTCCCTCCCGTGTGTGTGAGAGAGCGAGCAGCCCCTCCCTCCCGTGTGTGTGAGAGAGCGAGCAGCCCCTCCCTCCCGTGTGTGTGAGAGAGCGAGCAGCCCCTCCCTCCCGTGTGTGTGAGAGAGCGAGCAGCCCCTCCCTCCCGTGTGTGTGAGAGAGCGAGCAGCCCCTCCCTCCCGTGTGTGTGAGAGAGCGAGCAGCCCCTCCCTCCCGTGTGTGTGAGAGAGCGAGCAGCCCCTCCCTCCCGTGTGTGTGAGAGAGCGAGCAGCCCCTCCCTCCCGTGTGTGTGAGAGAGCGAGCAGCCCCTCCCTCCCGTGTGTGTGAGAGAGCGAGCAGCCCCTCCCTCCCGTGTGTGTGAGAGAGCGAGCAGCCCCTCCCTCCCGTGTGTGTGAGAGAGCGGGCAGCCCCTCCCTCCCGTGTGTGTGAGAGCGGGCAGCCCCTCCCTCCCGTGTGAGTGAGAGCGGGCAGCCCCTCCCTCCCGTGTGAGTGAGAGCGGGCAGCCCCTCCCTCCCGTGTGAGTGAGAGCGGGCAGCCCCTCCCTCCCGTGTGAGTGAGAGCGGGCAGCCCCTCCCTCCCGTGTGAGTGAGAGCGGGCAGCCCCTCCCTCCCGTGTGAGTGAGAGCGGGCAGCCCCTCCCTCCCGTGTGTGAGAGAGCGAGCAGCCCCTCCCTCCCGTGTGTGTGAGAGAGCGAGCAGCCCCTCCCTCCCGTGTGTGTGAGCGCGAGCAGCCCCTCCCTCCCGTGTGAGTGAGAGCGGGCAGCCCCCCCCTCCCTCCCGTGTGAGTGAGAGCGGGCAGCCCCTCCCTCCCTCCCTCCCGTGTGTGAGCGCGGGCAGCCCCTCCGTCCCTCCCGTTTGAGTGAGAGCGGGCAGCCCCTCCCTCCCGTGTGTGTGAGCGCGAGCAGCCCCTCCATCCCGTGTGTGTGAGCGCGAGCAGCCCCTCCCTCCCGTGTGTGTGAGCGCGAGCAGCCCCTCCCTCCCGTGTGAGTGAGATCGGGCAGCCCCTCCCTCCCGTGTGAGTGAGAGCGGGCAGCCCCTCCCTCCCGTGTGAGTGAGAGCGGGCAGCCCCTCCCTCCCGTGTGAGTGAGAGCGGGCAGCCCCTCCCTCCCGTGTGAGTGAGAGCGGGCAGCCCCTCCCTCCCGTGTGAGTGAGAGCGGGCAGCCCCTCCCTCCCGTGTGAGTGAGAGCGGGCAGCCCCTCCCTCCCGTGTGTGTGAGCGCGGGCAGCCCCTCCCTCCCGTGTGTGTGAGAGAGCGAGCAGCCCCTCCCTCCCGTGTGTGTGAGAGAGCGAGCAGCCCCTCCCACCCGTGTGTGTGAGAGAGCGAGCAGCCCCTCCCTCCCGTGTGTGTGAGAGAGCGAGCAGCCCCTCCCTCCCGTGTGTGAGAGAGCGAGCAGCCCCTCCCTCCCGTGTGTGTGAGAGAGCGAGCAGCCCCTCCCTCCCGTGTGTGTGAGAGAGCGAGCAGCCCCTCCCTCCCGTGTGTGTGAGAGAGCGAGCAGCCCCTCCCTCCCGTGTGTGTGAGAGAGCGAGCAGCCCCTCCCTCCCGTGTGTGTGAGAGAGCGAGCAGCCCCTCCCTCCCGTGTGTGTGAGAGAGCGAGCAGCCCCTCCCTCCCGTGTGTGTGAGAGAGCGAGCAGCCCCTCCCTCCCGTGTGTGTGAGAGAGCGAGCAGCCCCTCCCTCCCGTGTGTGTGAGAGAGCGAGCAGCCCCTCCCTCCCGTGTGTGTGAGAGAGCGAGCAGCCCCTCCCTCCCGTGTGTGTGAGAGAGCGAGCAGCCCCTCCCTCCCGTGTGTGTGAGAGAGCGAGCAGCCCCTCCCTCCCGTGTGTGTGAGAGAGCGAGCAGCCCCTCCCTCCCGTGTGTGTGAGAGCGCGAGCAGCCCCTCCCTCCCGTGTGAGTGAGAGCGGGCAGCCCCTCCCTCCCGTGTGAGTGAGAGCGGGCAGCCCCTCCCTCCCGTGTGAGTGAGAGCGGGCAGCCCCTCCCTCCCGTGTGTGTGAGCGCGAGCAGCCCCTCCCTCCCGTGTGTGTGAGAGAGCGAGCAGCCCCTCCCTCCCGTGTGTGAGCGCGAGGAGCCCCTCCGTCCATCCCGTGTGTGAGCGCGAGCAGCCCCTCCCTCCCGTGTGTGTGAGCGCGAGCAGCCCCTCCCTCCCGTGTGTGTGAGCGCGAGCAGCCCCTCCCTCCCGTGTGTGTGAGAGAGCGAGCAGCCCCTCCCTCCCGTGTGTGTGAGAGAGCGAGCAGCCCCTCCCTCCCGTGTGTGTGAGAGAGCGAGCAGCCCCTCCCTCCCGTGTGTGTGAGAGAGCGAGCAGCCCCTCCCTCCCGTGTGTGTGAGCGCGCGAGCAGCCCCTCCCTCCCGTGTGTGTGAGCGCGAGCAGCCCCTCCCTCCCGTGTGAGTGAGAGCGGGCAGCCCCCTCCCTCCCTCCCGTGTGTGAGCGCGGGCAGCCCCTCCGTCCCTCCCGTTTGAGTGAGAGCGGGCAGCCCCTCCCTCCCGTGTGTGTGAGCGCGAGCAGCCCCTCCATCCCGTGTGTGTGAGCGCGAGCAGCCCCTCCCTCCCGTGTGTGTGAGCGCGAGCAGCCCCTCCCTCCCGTGTGTGTGAGCGCGAGCAGCCCCTCCCTCCCGTGTGAGTGAGAGCGGGCAGCCCCTCCCTCCCGTGTGTGTGAGCGCGAGCAGCCCCTCCATCCCGTGTGTGTGAGCGCGAGCAGCCCCTCCCTCCCGTGTGTGTGAGCGCGAGCAGCCCCTCCCTCCCGTTTGAGTGAGAGCGGGCAGCCCCTCCCTCCCGTGTGTGTGAGCGCGAGCAGCCCCTCCATCCCGTGTGTGTGAGCGCGAGCAGCCCCTCCCTCCCGTGTGTGTGAGCGCGAGCAGCCCCTCCCTCCCGTGTGAGTGAGAGCGGGCAGCCCCTCCCTCCCGTGTGAGTGAGAGCGAGCAGCCCCTCCCTCCCGTGTGAGTGAGAGCGGGCAGCCCCTCCCACCCGTGTGAGTGAGAGCGGGCAGCCCCTCCCTCCCGTGTGAGTGAGAGCGAGCAGCCCCTCCCTCCCGTGTGAGTGAGAGCGGGCAGCCCCTCCCTCCCGTGTGAGTGAGAGCGGGCAGCCCCTCCCTCCCGTGTGAGTGAGAGCGGGCAGCCCCTCCCTCCCGTGTGTGTGAGCGCGAGCAGCCCCTCCCTCCCGTGTGTGTGAGAGAGCGAGCAGCCCCTCCCTCCCGTGTGTGTGAGAGAGCGAGCAGCCCCTCCCTCCCGTGTGTGTGAGAGAGCGAGCAGCCCCTCCCTCCCGTGTGTGTGAGAGAGCGAGCAGCCCCTCCCTCCCGTGTGTGTGAGAGAGCGAGCAGCCCCTCCCTCCCGTGTGTGTGAGAGAGCGAGCAGCCCCTCCCTCCCGTGTGTGTGAGAGAGCGAGCAGCCCCTCCCTCCCGTGTGTGTGAGAGAGCGAGCAGCCCCTCCCTCCCGTGTGTGTGAGAGAGCGAGCAGCCCCTCCCTCCCGTGTGTGTGAGAGAGCGGGCAGCCCCTCCCTCCCGTGTGAGTGAGAGCGGGCAGCCCCTCCCTCCCGTGTGAGTGAGAGCGGGCAGCCCCTCCCTCCCGTGTGAGTGAGAGCGGGCAGCCCCTCCCTCCCGGGTGAGTGAGAGCGGGCAGCCCCTCCCTCCCGGGTGAATGAGAGCGGGCAGCCCCTCCCTCCCGTGTGTGTGAGAGAGCGAGCAGCCCCTCCCTCCCGTGTGTGTGAGAGAGCGAGCAGCCCCTCCCTCCCGTGTGTGTGAGAGAGCGAGCAGCCCCTCCCTCCCGTGTGTGTGAGAGAGCGAGCAGCCCCTCCCTCCCGTGTGTGTGAGAGAGCGAGCAGCCCCTCCCTCCCGTGTGTGTGAGAGAGCGAGCAGCCCCTCCCTCCCGTGTGAGTGAGAGCGGGCAGCCCCTCCCTCCCGTGTGAGTGAGAGCGGGCAGCCCCTCCCTCCCGTGTGAGTGAGAGCGGGCAGCCCCTCCCTCCCGTGTGTGTGAGAGCGGGCAGCCCCTCCCTCCCGTGTGTGTGAGCGCGAGCAGCCCCTCCCTCCCGTGTGTGTGAGCGCGAGCAGCCCCTGCCTCCCTCCCGTGTGTGAGCGCGAGGAGCCCCTCCGTCCATCCCGTTTGTGAGCGCGAGCAGCCCCTCCCTCCCGTGTGTGTGAGCGCGAGCAGCCCCTCCCTCCCGTGTGTGTGAGCGCGAGCAGCCCCTCCCTCCCGTGTGTGTGAGCGCGAGCAGCCCCTCCCTCCCGTGTGTGTGAGCGCGAGCAGCCCCTCCCTCCCGTGTGTGTGAGCGCGAGCAGCCCCTCCCTCCCGTGTGTGTGAGAGAGCGAGCAGCCCCTCCCTCCCGTGTGTGTGAGAGAGCGAGCAGCCCCTCCCTCCCGTGTGTGTGAGAGAGCGAGCAGCCCCTCCCTCCCGTGTGTGTGAGAGAGCGAGCAGCCCCTCCCTCCCGTGTGTGTGAGAGAACGAGCAGCCCCTCCCTCCCGTGTGAGTGAGAGCGGGCAGCCCCTCCCTCCCGTGTGAGTGAGAGCGGGCAGCCCCTCCCTCCCGTGTGAGTGAGAGCGGGCAGCCCCTCCCTCCCGTGTGAGTGAGAGCGGGCAGCCCCTCCCTCCCGTGTGAGTGAGAGCGGGCAGCCCCTCCCTCCCGTGTGAGTGAGAGCGGGCAGCCCCTCCCTCCCGTGTGAGTGAGAGCGGGCAGCCCCTCCCTCCCGTGTGAGTGAGAGCGGGCAGCCCCTCCCTCCCGTGTGAGTGAGAGCGGGCAGCCCCTCCCTCCCGTGTGAGTGAGAGCGGGCAGCCCCTCCCTCCCGTGTGAGTGAGAGCGGGCAGCCCCTCCCTCCCGTGTGAGTGAGAGCGGGCAGCCCCTCCCTCCCGGGTGAGTGAGAGCGGGCAGCCCCTCCCTCCCGGGTGAGTGAGAGCGGGCAGCCCCTCCCTCCCGGGTGAGTGAGAGCGGGCAGCCCCTCCCTCCCGTGTGTGTGAGAGAGCGAGCAGCCCCTCCCTCCCGTGTGTGTGAGAGAGCGAGCAGCCCCTCCCTCCCGTGTGTGTGAGAGAGCGAGCAGCCCCTCCCTCCCGTGTGTGTGAGAGAGCGAGCAGCCCCTCCCTCCCGTGTGTGTGAGAGAGCGAGCAGCCCCTCCCTCCCGTGTGTGTGAGAGAGCGAGCAGCCCCTCCCTCCCGTGTGTGTGAGAGAGCGAGCAGCCCCTCCCTCCCGTGTGTGTGAGCGCGCGAGCAGCCCCTCCCTCCCGTGTGTGTGAGCGCGAGCAGCCCCTCCCTCCCGTGTGAGTGAGAATGGGCAGCCCCTCCCTCCCTCCCATGTGTGAGCGCGGGCAGCCCCTCCGTCCCTCCCGTTTGAGTGAGAGCGGGCAGCCCCTCCCTCCCGTGTGTGTGAGCGCGGGCAGCCCCTCCCTCCCGTGTGTGTGAGCGCGGGCAGCCCCTCCCTCCCGTGTGTGTGAGCGCGAGCAGCCCCTCCCTCCCGTGTGTGTGAGCGCGAGCAACACCTCCCTCCCGTGTGAGTGAGAGCGGGCAGCCCCTCCCTCCCGTGTGAGTGAGAGCGGGCAGCCCCTCCCTCCCGTGTGAGTGAGAGCGGGCAGCCCCTCCCTCCCGTGTGAGTGAGAGCGGGCAGCCCCTCCCTCCCGTGTGAGTGAGAGCGGGCAGCCCCTCCCTCCCGTGTGAGTGAGAGCGGGCAGCCCCTCCCTCCCGTGTGAGTGAGAGCGGGCAGCCCCTCCCTCCCGTGTGAGTGAGCGCGGGCAGCCCCTCCCTCCCGTGTGAGTGAGCGCGGGCAGCCCCTCCCTCCCGTGTGAGTGAGCGCGGGCAGCCCCTCCCTCCCGTGTGAGTGAGAGCGGGCAGCCCCTCCCTCCCGTGTGAGTGAGCGCGGGCAGCCCCTCCCTCCCGTGTGAGTGAGCGCGGGCAGCCCCTCCCTCCCGTGTGAGTGAGAGCGGGCAGCCCCTCCCTCCCGTGTGAGTGAGAGCGGGCAGCCCCTCCCTCCCGTGTGAGTGAGAGCGGGCAGCCCCTCCCTCCCGTGTGAGTGAGAGCGGGCAGCCCCTCCCTCCCGTGTGAGTGAGCGCGAGCAGTCCCTCCCTCCCTTGTGTGTGAGCGCGAGCAGCCCCTCCCTCCCTCCCGTGCGTGTGAGAGCGAGCAGCGCCTCCCTCCCTCCCGTGCGTGTGAGAGCGAGCAGCGCCTCCCTCCCTCCCGTGCGTGTGAGAGCGAGCAGCGCCTCCCTCCCTCCCGTGCGTGTGAGAGCGAGCAGCGCCTCCCTCCCGTGCGTGTGAGAGCGAGCAGCGCCTCCCTCCCGTGCGTGTGAGAGCGAGCAGCGCCTCCCTCCCGTGCGTGTGAGAGCGAGCAGCCCCTCCCTCCCGTGCGTGTGAGAGAGCGAGCAGCCCCTCCCTCCCGTGCGTGTGAGAGAGCGAGCAGCCCCTCCCTCCCGTGCGTGTGAGAGAGCGAGCAGCCCCTCCCTCCCGTTTGAGTGAGAGCGAGCAGCCCCTCCCTCCCGTGCGTGTGAGAGAGCGAGCAGCCCCTCCCTCCCGTTTGAGTGAGAGCGGGCAGCCCCTCCCTCCCGTGTGTGAGAGAGCGAGCAGCCCCTCCGTCCCGTGCGTGTGAGAGAGCGAGCAGCCCCTCCCTCCCGTGTGAGAGAGTGAGCAGCCCCTCCGTCCCGTGTGAGAGAGTGAGCAGCCCCTCCGTCCCGTGTGAGAGAGCGAGCAGCCCCTCCGTCCCGTGTGAGAGAGCGAGCATCCCCTCCCTCGTGTGTGTGTGAGTGAGAGCGAGCAGCACCCTCCCTCCCGTGTGAGTGAGAGCGAGCAGCACCCTCCCTCCCGTGTGAGTGAGAGCGAGCAGCACCCTCCCTCCCGTGTGAGTGAGAGCGAGCAGCACCCTCCCTCCCGTGTGAGTGAGAGCGAGCAGCACCCTCCCTCCCGTGTGAGTGAGAGCGAGCAGCACCCTCCCTCCCGTGTGAGTGAGAGCGAGCAGCACCCTCCCTCCCGTGTGAGTGAGAGCGAGCAGCACCCTCCCTCCCGTGTGAGTGAGAGCGAGCAGCACCCTCCCTCCCGTGTGAGTGAGAGCGAGCAGCCCCTCCCTCCCGTGTGTGTGAGCGCGAGCAGCCCCTCCCTCCCGTGTGTGAGAGCGCGAGCAGCCCTCCCTCCCGTGTGTGAGAGCGCGAGCAGCCCCTCCCTCCCGTGTGTGAGAGCGCGAGCAGCCCCTCCCTCCCTCCCGTGTGTGAGAGCGCGCGAGCAGCCCCTCCCTCCCGTGTGAGAGAGCGCAAGCAGCCCCTAAGTCCTGTGTGTGAGAGTGAGCATCCTCTCCCTCCTGTGTGTGTGTGTGTGTGTGTGAGTGAGCGCGAGCAGCCCCTCCCTCCCGTGTGTGTGAGCGCGAGCAGCCCTTCCCTCCCGTGTGTGAGAGCGAGCAGCCCCGAAGTCCTGTGTGAGAGAGCGAGTATCCTCTCCCTCCTGTGTGTGTGTGTGTGTGTGTGTGTGAGTGAGAGCGAGCAGCACCCTCCCTCCCGTGTGACTGAGAACGAGCAGCCCCTCCCTCCCGTGTGAGTGAGAGCGAGCAGCCCCTCCCTCCCTTGTGACTGAGAGCGAGCAGCCCCTCCCTCCCGTGTGTGTGAGCGCGAGCAGCCCCTCCCTCCCGTGTGTGTGAGCGCGAGCAGCCACTCCCTCCCGTGTGTGTGAGCGCGAGCAGCCCCTCCCTCCCGTGTGAGAGAGCGAGCAGCCCCTCCCTCCCGTGTGAGAGAGCGAGCAGCCCCTCCCTCCCGTGTGAGAGAGCGAGCAGCCCCTCCCTCCCGTGTGAGAGAGCGAGCAGCCCCTCCCTCCCGTGTGAGAGAGCGAGCAGCCCCTCCCTCCCGTGTGTGAGAGAGCGAGCAGCCCCTCCTTCCCGTGTGTGAGAGAGCGAGCATCCCCTCCCTCCCGTGTGTGTGAGCGCGAGCAGCCCCTCCCTCCCGTGTGTGTGAGCGCGAGCAGCCCCTCCCTCCCGTGTGTGTGAGCGCGAGCAGCCCCTCCCTCCCGTGTGTGTGAGCGCGAGCAGCCCCTCCCTCCCGTGTGAGAGAGCTAGCAGCCCCTCCCTCCCGTATGAGAGAGCGAGCAGCCCCTCCTTCCTGTGTGTGAGAGAGCGAGCATCCCATCCCTCCTGTGTGTGTGTGTGAGCACGAGCAGCCCCCCTCCCTCCCGTGTGAGTGAGCGCGAGCAGCCCCTCCCTCCCGTGTGAGAGAGCCCAAGCAGCCCCTCCCTCCCTCCCGTGTGAGAGAGCCCAAGCAGCCCCTCCCTCCCTCCCGTGTGAGAGAGCGAGCAGCCCCTCCCTCCCTCCCGTGTGAGAGAGCGAGCAGCCCCTCCCTCCCATGTGAGAGAGCGAGCAGCCCCTCCCTCCCATGTGAGAGAGCGAGCAGCCCCTCCCTCCCGTGAGAGAGCGAGCAGCCCCTCCCTCCCGTGAGAGAGCGAGCAGCCCCTCCCTCCCGTGAGAGAGCGAGCAGCCCCTCCCTCCCGTGTGAGAGCGAGCAGCCCCTCCCTCCTCTGTGAGAGAGCGAGCAGCCCCTCCCTCCTCTGTGAGAGAGCGAGCAGTCCCTCCCTCCTCTGTGAGAGAGCAAGCAGTTCCTCCCTCCCGTGTGTGTGTGTGAGAGAGCAAGCAGCCCCTCCCTCCTGTGTGTGTGGGAGAGAGCGAGCAGCCCGTCCCTCCTGTGTGAGAGAGCAAACAGCCCCTCCCTCCTGTGTGAGAGCAAGCAGCCCCTCCCTCCTGTGTGAGAGCAAGCAGCCCCTCCCTCCTGTGTGAGAGAGCAAGCAGCCCCTCCCTCCTGTGTGTGTGAGAGGGCGCGAGCAGCCCCTCCCTCCTGTGTGTGTGACAGAGTGAGCAGCCCCTCCATCCTGTGTGTGTCTCTCTGAGAGGGAGCAGCCCCTCCCTCCTGTGTGTATGCGTGTGAGAGAGAGAGCAGCCCCTCCCCCACCTGCGCGCTGCGAGCAGAGACACAGAGAAGCACACAAAAAGTGAAGGATTCTCTCAGAGTGCTCTCTCCAAACAACGGGGATTTACACGAAAACGGAAGGAGATATTCACAAAATTCTTTCACACTGAGCACTACAAGGCTCTGATGAACACACTGATGTAATTTTCTTGTCTCTAGTGTAAAAAATGATATTAGGTAGGCTATCCAGCGCTGGATTTACATACTTTGCAGTTTAACGTTTGATACATTTTAGGATGTTAAACTCGTCGCGTCTGTGCTCAGTGCTTTCCTAAATTGTCGGCCGCAAGAAGCCCTCGCACAAATGCGCTTTTTTTTCGTCATTCGCATGCCGAAAAATTCACTCACAAATGCGAGTGAAATGTGCGCACTGTAGAGCCCTGCATGTGCCACCCTGTTTTTAAAGGGACCAAAAGTAATTGGACAATTGACTCAAAGGCTATTTCATGGGCAGGTGTGGGCAATTCCTTCGTTATGTCATTCTCAATTAAGCAGATAAAAGGCCTGGAGTTGATTTGAGGTGTGGTGCTTGCATTTGGAAGATTTTGCTGTGAAGAAAACATGCGGTCAAAGGAGCTCTCCATGCAGGTGAAACAAGCCATCCTTAAGCTGCGAAAACAGAAAAAACCCATCCGAGAAATTGCTACAATATTAGGAGTGGCAAAATCTACAGTTTGGTACATCCTGAGAGAGAGAGAGAGAGAGAGAGAGAGAGAGAGAGAAAAAGAAAGAAAGAACTGGTGAACTCATCAATGCAAAAAGACCTGGACGCCCACAGAAGACAACAGTAGTGGATGATCGCAGAATAATTTCCATGGTGAAGAGAAACCCCTTCACAACAGCTAACCAAGTGAACAACACTCTCCAGGAGGTAGGCATATCAATATCCAAATCTACCATAAAGAGAAGACTGTATGAAAGTCAATACAGAGGGTTCACTGTACGGTGCAAGCCACTCATAAGCCTCAAGAATATAAAGGCTAGATTGGACTTTGCTAAAAAACATCTAAAAAAGCCAGCACAGTTCTGGAAGAACATTCTTTGGACAGATGAAACCAAGATCAACCTCTACCAGAATGATGGAAAGAAAAAAGTATGGCAAAGGCGTGGTACAGCTCATGATCCAAAGCATACCACATCATCTGTAAAACACGGCAGAGGCAGTGTGATGGCTTGGGCATGCATGGCTGCCAGTGGCACTGAGTCACTAGTGTTTATTGATGATGTGACACAGGACAGAAGCAGCCGGATGAATTCTGAGGTATTCAACCACGTATTAGAAATGAACATTTTATTTACAATTATTTAATTTGTCCAATTACTTTTGAGCCCCTGAAATGAAGGGATTGTGTTTAAAAAATGATTTAGTTCCTCACATTTTTATGCAATCATTTTGTTCAACCCACTGAATTAAAGCTGAAAGTCTGAAATTCAACTGCATCTGAATTGTTTTGTTCAAAATTCATTGTGGTTATGTACAGAACCAAAATTAGAAAAATGTTGTTTCTGTCCAAATATTTATGGACCAAACTGTGTGTGGGCGTGTGTGTCTATATAAGCACAACAATCGTTAAAGTCCAATTCAACGATCGCAAATAAATAATCCATAAAATAATCCGCAAATAAATAATCCATCTATACACCGATATGAAGATATAACTCACCTTAGGGATAAGAGATTTTTACTTTGCCGAAGCATTGTGAGTACTTAAATCTTCTGTGTCTAAACCCACTCTAAAAACTAATTAAATCGTAATTATATTATGTTTCACTAATATAGCGGTTTAAGCTTTCATATTAACATCACACTTAACAGAACAGTCAAACTGCCGTCCTTCCTTGGCCAACGCTGTCACAGTCGCGCATGCTCAGAGGAACAAAAACCGGCCTCGATACAATGCGGAATTTGATTGCTTATTTCGCTTAGAAAGCCAGCGTCGGATTGGCTATAACGATGAACCTTAAAGGGCTATGGCCAATAGATGTCGACTGACGTTTAATCCTAGTTTTGCAGTTTCGAAACATAGGACGGCAGAGGAAAATTTATTAAAAATTTATTAAAAAAAAAAATAAAGCCCCGCTAGCTGACAAGCCAAGGGAACGTTCCGGCTCGATAGTGCTGTTGCTGCACGCCACCACGTCGATTACTTTAAGGGCCGCTAGTAACGTAATACGTGTGAACTAATAACGTAATGCCAAAAACGTTTTGAAGTTTATATAATGTAACAGAAATAAAGGACACGTTATATAATTAAGCCTGTAGTTAACAATGTTAGAGATGTATTTGCTCTTTACCGAATACACTCACTGTTCAGTTTATTAGGAATACCTACACCTTCATACAATTATCGAATCAGAATGGGGAGAAATTGCGATCTTCCCAATGATTGTGACCGTCATTGTTGGTGCTAGATGGTCTTTAGAAACTGCTGAGCTCCTGGGATTTTCACATAAAACAATATGTTGTGTTCACACACTGCAAAAACTAGCCATCCTAATATAAGGAAAAACATAATAAATTTGAGAACGTTGAGAATCAAGTGAAATAATCTGCCAGTGCAGTAAGATAATTACACTTGGTAAGACATCTTAGAATAAGTTGGTTGCAATCTAGAACTAGGTTTAATAATCTCAAAATTGGTGTTTTGTTTCTTCTAATAAAAAATGCTAGATCGTTTCAACTATTTTCAAGATATTTTCACTTGCTAAGATATGTTTTGCAGTGCAGCAGAGGCACACACGCAGTGTCATGAAAAGACCAAACTTATTGAAGATTTCCGTAAAGTAACAGTGTATGAATAAGCAGTTTACATTAGTATAATATAATGTAATATAATATACTATAATATAATATGCTTTCATATCTTTTAGGGAGGGCGGCACGGTGGTGTAGTGGTTAGCGCTGTCGCCTCACAGCAAGAAGGTCCGGGTTCGAGCCCCGTGGCCGGCGAGGGCCTTTCTGTGCGGAGTTTGCATGTTCTCCCCGTGTCCGCGTGGGTTTCCTCCGGGTGCTCCGGTTTCCCCCACAGTCCAAAGACATGCAGGTTAGGTTAACTGGTGACTCTAAATTGACCGTAGGTGTGAATGTGAGTGTGAATGGTTGTCTGTGTCTATGTGTCAGCCCTGTGATGACCTGGCGACTTGTCCAGGGTGTACCCCGCCTTTCGCCCGTAGTCAGCTGGGATAGGCTCCAGCTTGCCTGTGACCCTGTAGAACAGGATAAAGCGGCTAGAGATAATGAGATGAGATGAGATCTTTTAGGGAGCACAACATATTAGGGAGGCTAAGTGCAGGGAAGGCTGCTCCAATATATCTCAGTTCTTTTCATCAGAAAAGCAGAGTCTCATTGAGGTTACTACAGCTGAGGTGTATTTCACATCTTTTGTTGTTGAACATAATGTGCCATTTCATGTGTGTAGGCACACTGGCAAGTTATTTAGGAAAATGTTTCCAGACTCAGAAATAGCAAGAAATTATGCCTGCTCCTCCACTAAGACAGCAGCTATGATGAACCTGGCACTGGAACCTGAATGTTCAGAGGATGTGTACAAATTAATCCGAACAGAAAAAAGGCCATACAGTACTTTGGTTAATGAAAGCAATGACATCATGTGTGAGAAAGAATGTGCTATTTTAGTCAGGTACTACAGTGAAGCACAGGATAAGGTGACAGTTGGATTTGTGGATATGCCAGTGTGCAATGATGCCAAAGCTGAAAATATATTCAACTGCATTGCATCATCCATGCATGAAAAACACCTTGAATGGTCTAATTGCATAGGATTCAGCAGTGACAACTGCAATGTTATGATTGGCAAAAACAACTCTGTCTTATCAAGAGTGAAAGCACAGGCCCCACATATATACAGTGTTGGCTGTCCTAGTCACTTGGTTAACATATGTGCCAAAACTGCTGCTAAAGAGCTCTCAATGTCACCTGAAGAATTGCTAATTGACATCCACTACTACTTTGAGAAAAGTTCAAAAAGAAGAGAGGAACTTAAACAGTTTCAGGACTTCTGTAATGTAGCCCAGCAGAGAGTACAAAAGCACTGCCCTACACAATGGCTTTCTTTGGGAAAATGTTTGGACCATCTACTTAACCAATGGCCTGCTTTTACTTCTTATTTTGAATCACATAGTGATAATCAGAAGTCCTGTGATATTCAGAAGAGACTGACAGACCCAATTATTAAAATTTATACTTGCTTTCTCCATAATGTCACAAAGTGTTTTGACAAATTTAATTTGATTTTTCAAAACAAGGCACCCATTCTTTTCAAATTAAACAACATTGTTGAAGAGCTCCTGCATGACATAGCAAGCAGATTTATTGTGCCAAAGGTGTTGAGAGAATAGAAAGTGCAGGAGATAGACATGAGTAACCCTGAAATCCACTGTGAAGATGAAGAGCTTTTTGTTGGGTTCTTGACAAGGAGGCACTTGCTAAGTGAGGAAGCCCTCCCTCCTTACAAGACAAAGCAATTCTTCAAAGATGCCAGAACATTCTCTGTCAGGAGCTTCCAAAAAGTAAAGGAAAAGTTCCCAATGAGAGACCAAATCTTGACAAATCTGTCAGTAGTTAATCCAGAGAGCCAAGATTATATGAAACCAGAGCAGATTTTGACTTTGGCTGAGAGATTCCCTAATGTGATGAAGGCAGATGCCAGAGAACAACTCCACTTGGAAGTCCTGGATTATACCTCTACCAGTTTGGAAGCACTGGTCCCAAATTACAAAAATTTGTCAATCAATGAGTTCTGGGGGAAGCTGTCCAAGATAAAATCAGTAAGCTCAGGGTAGGTCAGATTCAAGGAGCTCTGCCAGTTAATGAAGGTGTTGTTGGTTCTGCCTAATTCCAATTGTGATGTGGAGAGAACATTCAGTTTGGTGCGTCACATCAAAACTGAATTCAGGTGTCAGATGTCTCACCAAACTCTTGTGAACCTGATGTCCTGTAAAATCAACAAATTCATTGACACAGAGTGCTATGAGCTTGAAGTTTCAGGGAAATTGCTCAAGTCTGCAAAGCAAGCAGCATCAAAATACAATGAAACCCTGCAAAAGTCATATGAAAAGGAATAGGCCTACATTTAGGCTAAAAAAACAGTGTTCTATTCGTGTGAAGATATGAAAGGAAATTGGATCCTAACATGGAAAAGACATGGAAGTAGGCCTACATTCCGGCTATGTCCAACCTATGTAAACAGTTACTGAAAAAGTTGTGTTCTATTCATGTAAAAGCAAAAATGAAAGGAAATATCATAAGTGTTGTTTTATATGGCTTGCTCTGTAACATGCTAGCAGTTAATTAAAATTTGTTGAAGTTACATCGCCCCCGTTATGCGCATCTTTATTTAATGAATGAATGAATTAATTTATTTTATTTCGAACATGTATAAAAAAAATGTATGTAACTATTTGTACATACAAAAGAAAGACAACAAGAAAGTGACAAAAAAATAACTAAATAAAATAACATAAAGAGCTAAGACATTACAATACACCGCACATTGTTCGTAAAAGGAGTGGGAAGAAGTACAATACTTTTTTAAATTCCCACCCCTTTTTAACTACCCCGAAATCCAAACTACATTAATACACCTATAAAAATATATACCATATATACACTTCATGAATATATATATAAATATATAATTACAAAAATATATACTACATACCATATATATACACTTCATAAATATCTATATAAATATTTAATTACAAAAATAAATATATACTACATACCATATACACTACATAAATATCTATATAAATATATAATTACAAAAATATATATATACACTATATACTATATATGCACTTCATAAATATCTATATAAATATATAATTACAAAAAAATATATATACACTATATATCACATATACACTTCATAAATATCTATATAAATATATACTACATATAATTTATATATATATATATATATATATATATATATATATATATATATATATATATACACACACTTCATAAATATCTATATAAATTAGGGCTGCACAATATATCGAAAAAGTATCGATATCACGATATCATAGTTTGTGATACACATACCGCAAAAATTACTTAAATTTCGATAAAAGGCACATTTTTCTGTGCCGTCCAATCACATCTGAATGTCAACAAGCGCCGCGGGATAACTCCGCCCCTATTGCAAAACAAGTAAAAGCCTCGTGGTGATGGCGGAAGGTGGGAGCGGTAGCAAGTGTGGTGAGACAAACTTGTGTGAGGTGGAACTACTTTGCGAGACATGTAAAACAGTGGTGGCAGCTACCAAGGGGAACACGACGAATCTCCATAAGCATCTACAACACAACCATAAACACCTGTACGAAGAGATCCAAGCTAGCGTTAGCAGCAAACAGTCCAATGATATGCCAAGTCCTTCAACATCTAAAATTACGAAGGTGACTACAGTTCAGCAGAGCTTTGCTAGTATAATCCCTTATGAGACACATTCTAAACGCCACGAAGACATAACCATAGGCATAGCGAGATACTTGGCGAAATACATGATGCCAATGACAGCTGTTACCGGCAGTGGATTTGTGGACATGATTTCAATACTGGACCGATGGTATAAAATTCCCTCACGGAATTATTTTTCTCAAGTCGCAATTCCAGACATGTACAACACGTGTCGAAAATCAGTTACACTTGAAGTAAGTGGAGCGGAGTACTACGCAAGTACTACAGACCTATGGTCAAGTCGCACCACAGAACCCTACTTGAGTTTCACGGTTCATTTTCTGACTGAAGAGTTCGAGCTGAAGACATGATGTCTAGAGACTGTATACTTCCCCGAATCACACACTGGGGAAAATATTGCGCTTGGACTGCGTGAAGTGTTAGCAAGTTGGAACCTACGGGAAGAAAACCAAGTATGTGTGACAACAGACAACGCCACCAACGTGGTGAAGGCCACGCAGTTGAACAACTGGGTTAGACTGCAGTGTTTTGGGCACAGGCTGCATCTCGGCATCGGTAAGTAGCCTCAACTGCTTGTTGCTTGCAAATATTATTTTGTGAAAACGTCTAGCAGCTAGGCATTTTCAACTATTCATTGACAAGAAGGAAAGGGAATTCATTATTTCCAAGTAATGATAAAAATTATTTACTGCATGTTGTACCAGAGGTTGCATTAGACTTTTCCATTGTCCATCATTTTGACATGTTGCTCTTCTCGGAGCTACTTAGTTGTTCTAAACTCATAGCAAAGTGCTGGCAGCAACATGTAGATTAGTATTTGCAAAATAAGTTGTTATATATCAAATCAAATCAAATCAAGTTTATTTGTACAGCGCTTTTAACAATAAACATTGTCGCAAAGCAGCTTTACAGAATTTGAATGACTTAAAACATGAGCTAATTTTATCCCTAATCTATCCCCAATGAGCAAGCCTGTGGCGACGGTGGCAAGGAAAAACTCCCTCAGACGACATGAGGAAGAAACCTCGAGAGGAACCAGACTCAAAAGGGAACCCATCCTCATTTGGGCAACAACAGACAGCCTGACTATAATATTAACAGTTTTAACAGGTATAACCCTCAACTGTCCTCATGGGGCCGTCCTTCACAGGAGTGGGGCGATAAAACTCCGACCAGACACAGGGCACCAGGATGGACCAAGCAGGTCCGAGGGGCAGAAGAGGCCAGCATCTCAATCCCAGGATCAACATGTAACTCAGAGGGACAGATGGGGGGGGAGAGAGAGAGAAAGAAAACACGTTGTTAGGTATGCCCTAAAAATGACAAGTATTAAATCTGTGTGGTAGGCTCGCAGAGACGAGAGTCTTTACATCAGGCATAACACACAATGGCATGTTAATATGGTAAAAAATATATCATGACCTGCTCTGGCTGGATGCTTGATTGGGTGATGGGAGCACACTCCTCAGCAATGATGAGATGCAGATGGGACCCTTAGGCCTGGCCAAAACAATTCAGTTACATTTCACCGGGTCTGGGACATGCGACAGAATGTCTGACGGCCAATTCCCTGCAGGCTACGATAGCCAGTCGAGGTCCCCACCGTCTCCACCAAAAGATTTCCTGTTGACTCCATGTAACTCAGAGGGACAGATTTGGGGTGGGGGGGAGAGAAAGAAAACACAGGTGGTTAGGTATGCCCAATGTCACCTGAATAAGTAGGAACAGTATACATATTGCACAGTGTACAAGCAGGGACTCCGGCAACTAACTATGACAGCATAACTAAAAGGAGAGAGCCAGAAGGTAACACAGGCATGAGGGAGCCCCGGGACATAAAGCAGCAGCCACTACACCGTCAACAAACTCGAGTGAGCAAGCGAGTGGGGACTGACAGCATCCATACATCCCAGTTTACCAAAACACTCTATGTCTGAGGACCCTCCAGATCTACTCCTTTACCTCATAAACACCATTAACAAAAGTCTTGACTAAACAGATATGTTTTCAGCCTAGACTTAAATGCTGAGACTGTCTGATTCCCGAACATTACTTGGAAGGCTGTTCCATAACTGTGGGGCTTTGTAAGAAAAGGCTCTGCCCCCTGATGTAGCCTTCACTATACAAGGTACCAGCAGATAGCCTGCACCTTTTGATCTACGTAGGCGTGGCGGGTCATAGAGGAGCAGAAGTTCACTCAGGTACTGTGGTGCGAGACCATTTAGTGCTTTAAAGGTCAATAGTAGTATTTTATAATCAATACGAAATTTGATTGGGAGCCAATGCAGTGTGGATAAGACAGGCGTGATGTGGTCATATTTTCTAGTTCTAGTAAGGACTCTTGCTGCGGCATTTTGAACTAACTGGAGCTTGTTTATGCACTTATTGGAACATCCAGACAATAAGGCATTACAATAATCCAACCTGGAGGTAACAAAAGCATGGACTAGTTTTTCTGCATCATGCAATGACATTAAATTTCTTATCTTTGCAATATTTCTGAGATGAAAGAAAGCTATCCGGGTGATGTTATCAATGTGAGTTTCGAATGAAAGACTGGGGTCAATAATCACTCCGAGGTCCTTTACTGCTGCACGTGAAGAAACAGAAAGGCCATCCAGAGTTACTGTGTAATCAGAAAACTTACTTCTAGCTGTATGTGGTCCTAGCACAAGTACTTCAGTCTTGTCAGAGTTAAGCAGAAGGAAATTTATAAGCATCCAGTGTCTAATGTCCTTAACACATTCCTCAATTCTATTAAGCTGGTGTCTCTCATCAGGTTTTGCAGAGACATACAACTGTGTGTCATCAGCATAACAGTGGAAACTAATACAATGTTTACGAATAATATCGCCCAGAGGTAACATATATATAGAAAAAAGCAGTGGACCCAAGACAGAACCTTGTGGAACACCAAACTTTACCTCGGTACGTCTAGAAATATCACCATTTATATCAACATACTGATAACGATCAGTTAGATAAGACCTGAGCCAGGAGAGGGCCATTCCCTTAACTCCCACAACATTTTCTAGTCTATCCAGAAGAATGGAATGATCAATGGTATCAAATGCTGCACTAAGGTCAAGCAACACAAGTAGCGAGACACAGCCCTGATCAGACGCCAACAGTAGGTCGTTTACTACTTTAACCAGTGCTGTCTCTGTGCTATGATGAGGTCTAAATCCTGACTGATACATTTCATGGATGTTATTCCTATGTAAATATGAGCATAACTGCTGTGCCACAGCTTTTTCAAGGATCTTGGAGATAAAGGGGAGGTTTGATATTGGCCGATAATTGGACAGCTGACAGGGATCAAGGTCAGGTTTTTAATCAGGATAACTGCTAGTTTAAAGGATTTGGGTACATAGCCAATCATAAGAGAAGAATTTATTATTTTTAGAAGCGGTTCAATTACTCCAGGCATTATCTGTTTGAATAGATGTGTCGGTAAGGGATCTAGTACGCAAGTTGAGGCTTTTGATGTAGAGATTAATGAAAGTAATTCAGTTTCTTTTAGGGGAGTAAAACATTCTAACTGATGATCTGATACAGTTATATTGTTAACTACAAGGTCACTTTCATTGTCTAACCTTAAATTAGTAGTTTGAATTTTTTGTCGGATATTCTCAATTTTGTCATTAAAAAAATTCATGAAGTCGTTGCTACTACATACTGCAGGTGTGCATGTGTTGATGGTGGACTTATTCCTGGTTAATTTTGCTACAGTATTGAATAGGAATCTAGGATTATTTTTGTTATCTTCTATTAGGGTGGAGAAATATGTTGATCTCGCAGCACTAAGAGCTTTTCTATACTTCAGGAAGCTCTCCTTCCAAGCTAATTTGAACACTACCAATTTTGTTTGACGCCATTTACGTTCCAATTTTCGAGTGGTCTGTTTTAATGTGCGAGTGTCATCATTATACCAGGGTGCTAATTTTTTGTCTCTGACCATTTTCCTTTTTAGAGGAGCTACATTATCTAAAGTATGGCGGAATGTTGACTCTAAGCATTCAGTTGCCTGATCAAGTTCTGCAGGGGCTGACAGTGACCCAATCAAAGTTGACAGCTCTGGGAGATCATTTATAAAGCTCTGTGCAGTAGTTGACGTGAAAGTACGTTTAATACAGTAGCGTGGTGAGGTGCATATATTATTACTCAGACATATTTTGAATGAGATGAGACAATGATCTGAGATAACTTCAGACTGTGGAAGTATGACTATATTGTCTACGTTTAATCTGAATGTTAGTATTAGATCAAGGGTGTGACCACCATTATGGGTCGGTCCTATGACATTCTGCTTAATCCCGACTGAATCTAAGATGGACACAAACGCTGTTTTTAAAGGGTCTTCTGGGTTATCGAAGTGAATATTAAAATCTCCGACAACTAAAGCTTTGTCTAAGGAAATAACCAAATCTGAGATAAAATCTGCAAATTCAGAAAGAAACTCAGAATATGGCCCCGGGGGCCGGTAAATAATAAGCAATGGAATTAACTGGGTAGACTTATTTTTCGAGGCTACATACATTATATGAGTATGAAGAACTTCAAATGTATTAAATTTATAACCAGGTTTGTGTGTTACACCTAGATAATCGTTATAAATAACCACGACGCCTCCTCCTCTGCCAGTTAGACGAGGCTGGTGTATATAACTGTATCCAGGAGGACTCGCTTCATTTAATGCTATATATTCATTTGGCTTAATCCATGTTTCTGTTAAACACAGTACATTAAACTCCTGATCAGTAATGAGTTCATTAACCATTAGCGCTTTAGATGTAAGAGATCTAATATTTAATAGCCCCACTTTTAGATCAAAGGTGCTGGCAGTAGCTGTACAGTCAGTATGATCTAATTTTATACTGATTAGGTTACTGGAACAAACTCTCTGAAAATTTCTACCTTTTTGTTGAGCTCGGGGAACAGACACAGTCTCGATGTAGTGGGCCCTGAGTGACGACTCTGTGCAGCTAGCAGACAGTCGGTTTAGCCTGTTCGTCTGCTCCCTGGCCTTGGCTCTGGATTGTCAGAAATTAACTAGGCCTGTTCTGAGACTATGACCTATGCTGCAGGAAATGAGAGCAGCACCTTCCCGAGTGGGATGGATACCGTCCCGCCCTAACAGGCCAGCAGTGCCCTCAAAATTAGCCCAATTATCTATAAAGCCCACACTGTTTTCAGAGCACCACCTGGACAGCCAGCAGTTCAGCGACCATAACCTGCTGTAAGCTACATCGCCACGCCGCATTGGGATGGGGCCAGAGCATATATGTTACCCATGCTTTGCCTTTTGAGTGTATGTAAATAAATGACGCTACAATGAGCGAACTACCAAGCTACAAGCTTTGCTAGTTCTGCACTCGCGGCATACAGGCACTGTTCGAACAGTCTCACAAAAGGTAAACACTCAACTTCGAATTGCGTGCCTGCATTTTCTGCAAGCAAAGAATGAGTTGGTATTTGTAAATACTATGCAAATGCCTTGCCTTTCGAGGTTGTGTAAAAACTACTGAACTAAGTTCGCTAGAAAGCTACAATGCTTTATACTCGCGATAGTGCCAACAGTTTGCCTCTGGTGCCTCGCATTAGCCTGGGCCCGCCCATCCTAAGGTGACGCAACATGAGGGCCTGTTGCGAGCTCGTAGAGCGTTGCAGTCGCGTTAGCCAGACTAGCCTCACATACTGCTCTGCTCTGAGTCAGAGGCGTGTGAGTGAGCCTTGACTGCCACCTAGTGACCAATCAACGAAAATTACATGAGCTGTGCATGGTTTGACACAATACAACAACAATAAAGGCTGCATCGTGATTAAAAGAATAACATATCTCATCTCATTATCTCTAGCCGCTTTATCCTTCTACAGGGTCGCAGGCAAGCTGGAGCCTATCCCAGCTGACTATGGGCGAAAGGCGGGGCACACCCTGGACAAGTCGCCAGGTCATCACAGGGCCGACACACAGACACAGACAACCATTCACACTCACGGTCAATTTAGAGTCACCAGTTAACCTAACCTGCATGTCTTTGGACTGCGGGGGAAACCGGAGCACCCGGAGGAAACCCACGCGGACACGGGGAGAACATGCAAACTCCACACAGAAAGGCCCTCGCCGGCCCCGGGGCTCGAACCCAGGACCTTCTTGCTGTGAGGCGACAGCGCTAACCACTACACCACCGTGCCGCCCATATATATATATATATATATATATATATGTATGTGTGAGTGGTTTTGACACTCAAAATGTTAACCATCTGGGTGATTTTATATTGTAGGGAATGATATAAGCTTGTTAAGCTTTTTTTTTCTGGTAATTATTTATGTCCCCTGTTTTTTTTCCCTTCTGTCTACTCTTTAGAGAATTCACTAAAAGATGAAAGCCACATTGCTAGAGCAACTGGACTTTGCAAGAAGTTGGTGGGACATTTCTCCCATAGCTGGAAAGAGAAAATGGCCCTGAAAAAGGCACAGCAGGAGCATAATATCCCAGAACACTCACTCATCACTAAATGCCCAACGAGGTGGAGGTCCAGGCAAAAGATGATCCAGCGAGTCCTTGAGCAGCACCGTGCTTTATCTGACGTCCTTTCAGAAGACAGAAAATCCAGGAATTTAATTCCAACCTGGCAGGACCTGGATGCACTTGAATCCGTAAACCAGGCATTACAGCCTCTGCAAGAATTTACCGATGCACTTTCAGGTGAGAGTTATGTAAGTGTTTCGTGTGTGAAACCAGTTCTTCATCTGATGAAGACATCCGTTCTGGCCGAGAAGGAAGAAGACTCTGAGCTAACACGCTCTATCAAGTTGAAAATTCTGAATTACATGAACAGTAAATATGACGACCCTGCAACCCAGGAACTTCTGGATATGGCAGGCTTCATGGATCCAAGATTTAAAGCCACTTACATAAACAAGGACAAGATTGCAGACATAATGACCAGAGTTATGTCAGAAATGGAAGCAACAGCATGGAAGGTGATAGTTATATTCTTTTCACATATATTACATGATGTTAAACATGACATGTTGTAGTGGGGGGGAATGTTTATTTTCACTTTGTGTATTATGTTTTGTGTTGTAGGAGAGACAAGTGTCTGACACTGGGGCCCCAAGTGTGGATCCACCTTGCACCCCTGCAAAGAAAGCAAGAAAATCACTGGGCAGTTTCTTCAAGACAGCCCCAAGCCCTGTTTCATCTTCTGTACAATTGGAACGAGCCATGGAAGCTGAGCTTAACAGCTACTTGCTGTCTCCTACCATAGACAGTGAGGCAGACCCTCTGGCCTGGTGGAGACTACACAGCGTCAACTTCCCACAGCTAAGTAAACTAGCCAGGAAGTATCTCTGTATGCCTGCAAGTACATAGTTCACCTTCAGAACGACTTTTCAGTGCATCAGGGAATATTGTGACATGCCAACGTACATGCTTAAAACCAAGCAAGGTGAACATGCTGGTTTTCTTAGCCAAAAACTTGCCCTAAATGAAGCATCCACACACACTTATTGCACTTCACTGTGTTTGTTCTCCAAGGTGTTTAAGAGTTTACCTGTATTGTGGCTGATCAGTAATTGCACTAGCCCTTTTGGCCAAGAACCGTAAAAGTGTATTATTGTTTATTCTAATTTTTTTTATTTTTGTTTTGTTTTTTTACATAATGTATAATCATTTAAGCACACTTTATCCCAGACCTCATTTAGCAACACCTTCTTGACTTACCAAAGTAAATGTAAAGGTAAATGCATTGCCATTTTGAATGCTTTATGTTAATGTAATGTAGTTTTCAGTTTTTTGTTTACTTCAACTTAAGACATTTTCTGCTGCGCTCACAAAAATTAAGAGATTTAAAGATGATTGATGGACACCATTGCAGGTGTAGCCATGTTTTTCCAATAAAAAATAATGTTGGAATGGAAGCGATGCATTGGGTGTTTTTTTTAAATGCTAGACAGGGCAGAACGGCGAGTAGAGGTAAGAAAAACATATATTTAATTATCGTGATACATATCAATATCGAGATATTCAGTCATGTTATCGAATATCGCATATTTTTCTGATATCGTGCAGCCCTAATATAAATATATAATTACAAAAATAAATATCTACTACATACCTATCCCTGTAAATATGAAGATATAAACTATCCCCATAAATAAATATATACCATATATACCATATATACCATATACTAAGTTAGTTCTAATATAACAATCAACCCTATTCTATTTATCCCTCATCATTCTCCATTAACATACTTCCTCTTCTATATACTTGTTTAAAAATATTTTTTGTACCTTTTTTAAACAGATTTATATTTGCACGTTGTTTTATTTCTGTCTCCAGTCTGTTCCATAAAGTCACCCCACAGCTCGATACGCACATGCTTTTCATATTTGTTCGAACCTTTGTTTTTTTTAAATTTAGGTCTCCCCTTAGATTATATCTCCCCTCTCTCTCACTAAACATTCCTTGTATATTTTTTGGCAATAGATTCTTTCTCGCTTTGTACATTATTTGTGCTGTTCTGAATTTGACCAGATCCATAAATTTCAACATGTGTGAGTTTATGAATAGTGAGTTTGTGTGATCTCTGTATCCTGTTTTATTTATTGTCCTTATTGCTCTTTTCTGTATTGTACATATCGGCTGCAGAGTGGTTTTGTAGGTGTTTCCCCAGACTTTGACACAGTAAGTCAGATATGGCAAAAATAATGAGTAATATAGAGTATGCAAAGATTTACAATCAAGAATATGTTTTGTTTTCCCCAGTATTGCCGAGCACTTTGCCAGTTTTGCTCTTATGTATCCTACATGAGGTTTCCAGCAGACTTTATGATCCAAAATCACACCAAGAAATTTAATTTCCTGTACCATTTCTATCTTAGTATTGTCTATTATCAATTCTACATTACAATCTATTTTGTGTCTCCCAAACAACATGATCTTTGTTTTGCTTAGATTTAATGATAATTTATTTTTGTCAAACCATAGTTTTAGTTTATTTATTTCAGTTGTGATTGTCTCTAAAGTCTGCTGCAAATTCTCACTGGAACAAAAAATATTAGTGTCATCTGCAAACAAAATAAATTTCAGTACTTGCGAAATTCTACACGTCATTGATATATAATATGAATAATTTCGGACCTAATATTGACCCCTGTGGTACCCCGCATGTAATGCTCATGAAATCAAATTCATGGGCACCTATCTGCACAAACTGTTGCCTGTTTCTTAGATAGCTCGACAGCCAGCTCCACCCAACTCCCCTAACACCACACTTTTCTAGTTTACTTAATAATATACTATGATCAATGGTATCGAATGCTTTTTTTTAGGTCCACAAATACTCCAATTGCTATTTTTTTATTGTCTATACAGTTTGTGATTTCCTCTATTAGTTCCATTAGTGCCATCGATGTTGATCTGTCCGTTCTGAATCCATATTGACTGTCTGTAAGGAGGTTGTGTTTTTCAATGAATTTGTCCAGTCTATCTGAAAAAAGTTTTTCGAGTATTTTGGAGAATTGGGGGAGTAAAGAAACAGGCCTGTAGTTCGTGAAATGGTGTCTATCTCCGGTTTTAAACAATGGTATCACTTTTGCAATTTTCATTTTGTCTGGAAATGTACCTGCTTGAAAAGATAAATTGCAGATGTGGATGAGTGGTTTCACAATTCCCTCAATAACTGTCTTTGCTGTTGACATGTCTATATCATTCCAGTTTGCAGAGGTTTTGTTTTTACATTTTCTTACAATTTGGATAATTTCTTCCTCATCAGTTGCAGTTAGAAAAATTGTACTTGGATTTCTGTCCCCCATATCTTCTATTTTCCCACATTGTGTTGTCTCGGGTTCCTTTATTTTTGCTGCTAAATCTGGTCCCACATTTACAAAGAATTGGTTAAAACCATTCACCACATCCTCCATATTATTTATGGTCTTATCATTTTGTTAGAACCTGCGTCTGTCCTAGTTCAGATGCGTCGACATAAGAGCGCTCTGGAGCAGGGCTAAAACGAACCACACGAGTTAAATCAATCTGGTTTATTCAAGCACTGCTCAGTGATACATAGAAAAAGCAGGGTTTATATACATCAGAAGCTTGCGTGACAAGACAAGGTGAAACTCGCCAGATAAGGAGTCGTTTTTGTTATACATGAAAGAGCAGACCATACACCCCCTAGAACAAGAGGAACCAGGAAGGTGGTTTCAGCGAAACTAGAAGGTACAGAGAAAACAAAAGAGTCTGTTCTCGCGATTATGCACGTTTACCAGGGTGTGAAAGGGTCATAAAGCTCAGGACAGCTATGCACGAGAACACACACAATCTTACAATCCCCTCTTTTATACTTTGTTTACAGAGTATAACTACAGTTTAGACTCTAACGTATTGACAGACATAACAAGACTGATTAGTATGTTGTTTAGCAGTCCAATTGGCAAATCGCCAAAAAACGTTGTCCTCGTGGCTGGCTTGAGCGGGATTCCCTGCTCCAAGCGCTAAGACCAATACCAGAAGGAAAGTCATACTGGTCACTGACTTTGTTCTTTCTGTGTCCACAGGATGTAGATAGTTGAAGGTAGCCCAGGCTCACGTGTCTTTCAGATTCTTTAGCCCAGAAGTCTGCGGGACGCACCGACCATCCCCTCTTTGTAGATCAGCCGAAACCGGATCACTCCGGATGCTGGAAAGGGGATCCCTGAAAAGGCCGTCAGCTATTGTCACAGCAACTTTCTGAAACACAAAAACCTGTTAAGCATCAACAATATAGATTTCTATTACATTGGAGCCTTCTTTATTCGACTGGCATGAATCCACTGTGGAAAAAGGTCAGTTAGTACAGCCGTTCGAGTTACAGCGAGCACATCCGTGGGTTCACTGTAGGGTGGTTCCTCTAGAGGAGTGCCTAATTTAGCGAATTTCTTTACCAACACTTTATCCCCTACCTCAAAGGGGTGAGTGGGTGCCTCAGGAATGGGAGGCTTTTTGGAATTTAGTCTCGTCCAGTATTCATCCAACACCCGCATGAGACCCACGGCGTACTCACTGAGATGTACATCAAGATCACTCGTTCCTATAGCCTGCATACCTCTGCGCCAGGGTGTAGGAAAAGGCCGGCCCATCACGAGCTCGTACGGAGACAGGTTGTCGAGGGCCACTTGAGCGGTCATTCGCATGTCAGCGAGAACTAAAGGCAAAACTTGTACCCAATTTTTAGTACCAGCTTCTTGCATGGCTTTACGCAGCTTACCCTTGATTGTTCTGTTTGCGCGCTCCACAATGCCGGAGGACTGCGGATGGTACGGGATGTGGAAACGCCAATGGATTTTTAGGTCCTTACATAGTTCTTGGGTCACCTTAGAGGTGAACGGCGTACCTTTGTCAGAGTCTATCCCTACCGGGAGACCATAACGCGGAATGATTTCTTGCGTCAATTTGTTTACCGCCGTGCGAGCGTCTTCTTTCCCACAGGGGAAAGCCTCCACCCATCGTGAAAATTTGTCGACCATGACCAAGAGATACTTAAAGGGGCCCTGTTTTGGCATGTGAGTAAAGTCAATCTGCCATTCCTGGAACGGCGTGTCAGGTATGGGAAGGTGCTGATGTACCGCGCCTGGTTTAGATGGATTATTCTGGGCGCACGTTAAACATCTGTCTAGAATGTGATGTACATCAGTGTGTATTTTGTCGATGCAAAATATTTTGGATAAATCCTCCACTACCCCCCTTCGTCCGCGGTGAGTGGGACCATGAAACTCGCGGACGAGAAATGGAGTGCAATGTCTAGGCAAACAAAGGCGGCCCTGAGCATCGATCCGAACGCCGTCAGACGGCTGCGCGCCGCATGAGTCCCAGAAATGGTTGTCTGAGGCCGAAGCGGAGGCCTGGAGGGAGATCAAGTCAATGTCCGGAAGAACGGCACTAATCATACGGCTGGATGAGACCAGGGAGAGAGTAAGCGAAGGCGGAAAAACACCGGAGGCAGCCGCGGCTTTGGCAATGCGATCGGCGAGAGAGTTTCCCCTGATCTCAAAAGAGTCCCCAATACAATGAGCACGAGTCTTAACAATGGCTAAAGAGCGCGGGAGAAGACACGCTGTAATAAGATCAGTAACAAGCGAAGAATGAGAAATGGGCTTACCGTCTGCAGTGGTGAACCCACGCGAAGCCCAAATCCGACCAAAGTCGTGAGCAACGCCGAAAGCGTAACGTGAGTCAGTGTAGATAGTGACGTCGGTGTCCTGAGCAATAACACATGCACGGGTTAGAGCGTATAGTTCGGCAGCCTGAGCCGAGGAGAAAGGAAGAGAAAAAGCTTCAACAGTTTCATCAGGAAGGCGGCACACAGAATAACCACACACAAAAACGCCGTCAGAGGGGCGTGAACACGAGCCATCCACGAACAGTGAATCACCTGAAAGTAACGGGGTGGAACGTAAGTCGGGGCGGATACTTGTCTCGAAAAGAATGCTAGAAATGCAGTCGTGTGTTTCAGAAGGAAGAAAATCATCCTGTGAATTGAGGAGGCGCTGAAGAGCGTGTGCGAGAGAATCAAAGGAGGAGGAGGGCTTAACAGTAAGGTTTTCGGTGGCCAAAAGAATAGACTCGTATCCAGAGCGACGCTGCGCAGATAAATGCTGGGTACTGAGGTTCTTTAAAACGTGCACTACATCATGTGAGGTGTGGAGAACGAGCGGGTGAGATAAGACCAGCCGTTCAGCGTCCGTGACCATGACAGCACATGCAGCCACCGCCCTGAGGCAAGCAGGGAGACCCTGAGCCACAGAATCGAGAGTTTTAGAGAGGAACGCACAAGGCCGCATACCCCCCCCGTGCTCCTGCGCCAAAACCCCAGACGCAGTTCCCTGCTGGTTGCACACATATAAATGAAACGGCAAACGGTAATTCGGAAGTCCGAGAGCAGGAGCCGAGCATAAAGCCTGCTTCAGGGCCCTGAAGGCCGACAACATCTCGTCAGACCATACCAAGGGCTGAGTCAAAGGGTCCGAGTGCAGAATTGCAGAGCGCAGACACTTGTCATAGGTGGAACAGTCAGGAATCCACTGGCGGCAGTAATTGATAAGTCCCAGAAAAGCCATGAGGGCGTGTTTGGTGGCAGGCACCTGAGTGTCTAGGATGACCTGCACACGCTCGGGGCTGAGCCTGCGGGAGCCCTGGGAGAGATCGTGACCCAGATATCGAACAGTGGGGAGGCAGAACTGAAGCTTAGTTCGTGAGACCTTGAAACCTTCTTGCGCCAGAAGAGAGAGGAGAGCGAGTGTAGCTGTAGCGCAAATGTCCTTATCCTCCGCCGTTACCAGAAGATCATCCGCATACTGGAGCACGGAGGAGCCCGAGGGGAGGCACAAACCGGCCAAGGCGTCCCTCACTACGGCTGTAAAAACCGCAGGAGAATCAACATACCCTTGGGGTAACCTAGTCCAGGTGTACTGCTTACCCCTATGCGTAAAAGCGAACAGGGGCTGCGTGTCGTGGCCCACAGGGACGCTGAAAAAGGCAGAACAGAGATCAATTACAGAGAAAAAAGCATGTTCACACGGAATCGAGGCCATAAGAGAGGGAACGTCTGGAACTAATGGGGCGACTGGGATAATTAACTCATTAATCTTACGCAAGTCCTGGGTGAAACGCCACGTGCCGTTGGGCTTCTGCACCGGGTTCACTGGAGTGTTATAAGGGCTAACACAGGGAACAACCACACCTTGCTCTAGGAGAGAACACAGAACATCATCAATGCCAGATAGTTTAGCGGGGGAAAGGGGGTACTGTTTCACATACACAGGCGAGGAATGTTTAATGACCGCCTCGTAAGGGGTACACTTAACAAAGCCCACCTCGTCCTTATGTTTCGCCCAAAGAGAATCTGGAAGGTCAGAAAGAGAGGGTGTGAGGTAGGTAGCGGCACAAGCAGCATTAAGAAGATTATGAGGAAGGGAAAGGGAAGTGAGAGCTTGGGCATCCGATGGAGCGTCGTCAGGTATATCCACACGCATGTGCGAACCACTGAAGGAAATAGAAAGCCCCAAAAGGCTCATGAGGTCCCGTCCTAGCAGATTGAAAGGGCATTCAGGCATGCAAACAAAAGAGTGAGAAAACGTTAGTAGAGGATCAAGGGCACAAGTAACAGAAAGGGGGGGCGTGCAACTGGAATGGAAAGGAACCCCTTCTATTCCCACAGAGCTTACAGACCGTGTAGATAAAGGACCCGCATATTCCCTCCCCACCGAAGACATCGTGGCCCCAGTGTCAAGTAAGAAAGAATACTCAGTCCCTGCTAGGCATAACACAATGGTAGGGAGATCTTCGTTAAGGGGGGAGCTGAATGAAAGATTTAACATAACAACGGTCGGGGTTTCATCGCTCTGAGGGCAGCCCTATGGGCGGGAAAAATCTCTCTGCCCTGTGGGGCTTGAACCGGCGCGCATGACGGGTTTCTCGCGTTCCTGCTCATCTCGCTGTTTCGCATGACATTCTCTTATCCAGTGCCCCTCTTTTCCACAATAGTGGCACTTTCCATTTCTCCTCCCTCCCCCGCCGCGCGGTCCCGTTCGGCGACCCCTCTCCTGTCGTCCCTCCGCTCGTCCGCCCGGCACGACGGATAAACATGCTTTATTCGTTTTACAGTCTAAGAGACCATCGCTCTCCAACGTGCGCACCCGCTCCCCGGCCTGACGGAGGACCAGATTATTCCGGTCACTCCAGTGATGTTTTAATACGCTCTGTATTTCGGGGCGACAATTAGACAGAAAGGTGGACAAGAACATTGGGTTCGGGTTTGCCAAATCAAGTTCAAGACCTCCCAAATGTTGCCAAACTTCCCCAAAGCGCTTCCAGAAAGCCGACGTCAGCTCAGAACGCTCCTGTTTACAGTTAGTGACCTGTGACAGGTCTCTATTTGCTTGTTTTAAGGCGAGCAGGTATCGCGTCAACTGCTCGCGAAGCTGCTGCAGCGCGTCCGGCGTGTCTTTCCAAAAGAAGGTAGACACGGTGCGCTGGCGAGGGCGACCGTTTTCCCCTTCATACTCTTCCTTAATATTTTCAGCTTGATCATTGACGGGGGCGAGAACCTGAACGTTTTCTAACAGGGCTGTCTCATCATATGCGCCTCCTAATTTATTTTGCAGAATAAACCGGTAATCAGCTCCCGTAAGCTGACAATTACGAGATATATTTTAGGAATCGTTTTTGCAGCTGACGGCGATTTACCAGTAATTTTTTCAGCCTTACTATAAGGTGGAGGTTTACTATCTAACGAGGCTGGAGGAGCAGAATGAGATTTGGATTTTCCTAGCGCCGCCTCCTCCGTTTCCTTGGTGACGGGTGCAGCCCGAGGCTTCGGGATGGATTTCAGGACTGAACGGGGAGTATAAGCCTGTTTAAAATTATCCCAAATCTTCTTCATATCATACCATTTGGCATATCCATCCCGCATATACGGGCGATCCCAGCCGGGGTCCCCTAATCCCTCATAAATCATGCGATAGGCCGATGCAAGATAACCAGGATCGAAAGTACCTTGGCGAGGATATGAAGGAATTTGAGGGTTGGCCTCGGTCCAACCTGCCAAATTATCGAGCCAAGGAGAAACATAATAAGCGAAACCGCACCTAGTCATCCATTCGGCCGGGGTTTCCCCTGGCGCAGGCTTAGGGAACGAGTTTCCCATCGTACAATGACAACAGACGGATCTGAAGAGGAACAGACGGAAATGTGTCGTAAATTTGTATAGCGCGCTCTTCCTGGACTCGAACCAGGGAAAACAAAGTCGAAACTACTGCCAACCAGGTAGTCAATCAAACATGTCTTACCTGATTGAGAGTATCACGTTGAGGTCACCAAATTGTTAGAACCTGCGTCTGTCCTAGTTCAGATGCGTCGACATAAGAGCGCTCTGGAGCAGGGCTAAAACGAACCACACGAGTTAAATCAATCTGGTTTATTCAAGCACTGCTCAGTGATACATAGAAAAAGCAGGGTTTATATACATCAGAAGCTTGCGTGACAAGACAAGGTGAAACTCGCCAGATAAGGAGTCGTTTTTGTTATACATGAAAGAGCAGACCATACACCCCCTAGAACAAGAGGAACCAGGAAGGTGGTTTCAGCGAAACTAGAAGGTACAGAGAAAACAAAAGAGTCTGTTCTCGCGATTATGCACGTTTACCAGGGTGTGAAAGGGTCATAAAGCTCAGGACAGCTATGCACGAGAACACACACAATCTTACACATTTTCAGTGTAGTACTCCGGGTAATTTGTAGTTTTGGATCCATTTCTCACAATACCATTTAGTACAGTCCATATACCTTTAATATTGTTTTTATTTTTCTCCACTAATTTATTATAATAGTCTTTCTTACATATCCTCATAATATTAGTAAATTTATTTTTATATTTTTCCTCTGCCTCTATAGTTCGATGCTTTAAGAATTGTCTGTATAATATATTTTTCTTTTTGCAGGCATTTTGTAGCCCCTTGGTGACCCACGGACTATTTGTATATTTATGTATATTACTGTATTTCTTTATAGGACAATTTTTATTATATAGTTCATTGAATATTATTAAAAATTCTTCATATGCTTTATCAACATCTTTTTCTTTATAAACTACATTCCAGTCCTGTATTATTAAGACATTTTTAGTGCAATCATGGTTTCTTCAGTTTTTACTCTTAGATATTTATAATTTTTAGTATCCTTTTTCTTGCTATAATTACAGTAATATACATTAAAAATAGGTAGGTGGTCACTGATGTCTGTTAATAGTAGTCCACTCTCTGTATTATTTTCCAGGATATTAGTAAATATATTATCTATTAAAGTGGTGCTGTGAGAAATGATCCTACTTGGTCTGGTAATAGTTGGATACAGTCCCATACTGAACATTGAGTTAATGAACTCTTCTGTCATTTTATGCTTCTTATGATTTAAGAGGTTGATGTTAAAAATCACCACAGATGTATATGACCTTCTGCGTTGATTTTATAAACATACTTTCCATCCAATCTATAAAAACTTCTATGCTTGATCCAGGAGATCTGTATATACAGCTCACCGTTATATTTTTCATTTTTTCACAACATATTTCAACTGTAATACACTCCACCCAATCATCAACAGCTACCGTCATTTTATTATTAATTTTATATTCCAAACTATTATCAACATATATTGCCACTCCCCCTCCTCTTTTGTTCTTTCTGTTGATATAATTAAGTTCATACCCGTTCAGCTGAAAATCTACTCCCATCTCATCATTGATCCAAGTTTCTGATATGGCTATTATATTGAATGGAGTATTGAATTGACTGAGATATTCCTTCATTTTATGGAAATTGGCATATAGACTTCTGGTATTGAAATGAATACTTGATATCTTATTTCCTTCTCTGAATGTTGCATTGTATTGATTTTCAGTATAATACCGGCAGCTGATATTGATGTTGCTGAAAAGATTATTTTCCGAATCAATATTATTTTCCATATCTTGTGTTTTATGTTCAGTATAAAGGAAAGTGTCCAGTACTTGTGTCCAGTGTCCAATCCTTGTGTCATGATTGTAAATTACTTTGATTGGCTCCCTCAGAATTTGTCCAGTTCCCCAATATCTCGGATGACCAGGATATTGGCCTCTTCTGGAGATCCCTTCAGCTTTATAAATATCTTGCAGTTTTGTGTCCAAGTGTTTTGGATTTCCCCCTGTTTCCTCAGGAGTCTCGCCTTTCTTGCAATGTCTGCATTTTTTTTTGGTTAAGTGCTCATTTAGAAAAACGTCTGAGCCTTTCAGTTTCTTCCCTTGCTTTAACAGTTGCATTTTATACTTTCTGTTGGCAAATCTTATTATTACAGCCGGTTTGTCTGTGTTGCTTCTCCGTCGGAGAGGGTGACATGCTTCAATGTTAGTACTTTTTACCTCAATCCCCTTGGAGTGCAGGAATGCTAACATTTATTTATTTATTTATTTATTTATGGGGGGGCATTACTTTTTTCCCATCAGCGGGGGGTGTCACGACACCTCCCTGAAATGAGTTTCTGCAGGTTGGGATGTCTGTCACAGAATGGTGCAAACAAACATTGAGTGAGCAACAGTTCTATGGGTGGTCAGAGGAAAATTGCCATATTGGTTTGAGCTGAAGGATATAGTAACTCTTAGCACTCTTTACAACTGTGGTAAGCAGAAAATCGTCTCAGCATGCACAAAACATTGAACCTTCAGGTGGATGGATTACAAAAGCAGAAGAGCATGTTGGGTTCCACTCCTGTTAGCCAAGAACAAGAATCTGAGATAGTCATGGGCACAGGCTTGCTTATACTGGACAACTGAATAAAAAAAAATCACTGGCCCATGATAGCCACAGATTGTTGTTTCTGGACTGCTGACACAAACCAGGTTGGATCCATGGATTCAAGCTGTTGTTGCCAAATTCTGATACTACCATCTGTGTTGTTCAGCAGAAATCAAGATTCATTTGGCCAGAGTACATTTGTCCAGTCTTCAACTTTTTGTTGAAGTTTTGGTGAGCCTGTGCCCAGTGCAGCCTCGTCTTTCTGTTCTTGGCTGACAGAAATGGAATTTGATGTGGTTTTCTGCTATTGTAGCTCATCCTCCTCAAGGTTTGATGTGTTGTGTTCGGAGATGTTTTTCTGCTCACCACAATTATGCAGAGTGATTATCTGAGTTACTGTAGCCTTTCTGACAGTTCAAACCAGTCTGGCCATTTCCCTCTGATCTCTCTTATCAACAATGTATGTCAGACTGCAGACCCTTCACTCGCAGAATGTCCCCCCCTTCTTTGTAAACTCTAGAGACTGTTGTGTGTGAAGATCAGCAGTGTGGCAGCGGGGGCATGGTCAGTTTGTGAATGGAGAGCGAGGCCAGGGAAGGTGAGTGGTAAAAAAATCACACCTGTGTCTAATTGATGGTGTGTGTGTGCATGCCTTTCAGTGATGGCCGAGGGCTGATAAGGGGAGAGAGACCTGAAAGGAGGCAGGGCTCCCAATTTGAGAGCTTTATGTGGATCAGAGTTGTGTGTGTATGTGTTGTGAGCTGAAAAGCTTAACCCTCTGGGGTTGAGAGCTTCACTGGCAAAGCTCGACAGGTTTAGAATGAGTAGGTCATGTATTGAGAGAAATATTTTTGTGAGTTTTTCATCATAGCATTTCATCAAGCATGATAAACATATTGACAAACTTTATACTTTACACTTTCCTATGTGCCCACTGCCAAATAGTTTTTAAATTACCTAAATTAGATGAAACATAAAACTTGTCACCTTAGAGGCTGTCCACACGGCAACGGATTCAGGCGAATCTGATAAAATTGTTTATCGTTTCGGCCTGGCGTCCACACGGCACCGGCGTTTTGGGTGCCCCAAAATGATATTTTTTGAGAACGGGTTCCAGAGTGGAAACATCTGGCAACGGCGCCGTTGCGAAGTCATCTGGATGAGTAGAACGGATTTGTTTACGATGACGTCACAGCCATATGACTAGAACAAGCAGCACTCTCACTGTTTTGTATGAACCACTGCATTGCATTCACTTTTGCATACAGCTTTTCTTTTAAATAAACAAGTACTGTAACTGAACCATTTCTTGAATTTCTTTTTTTTTTATTGGATAAGACTGCTTTTCAAAATGTTCACACACAATATAAAAAGTTATATAAATTATATAAAAATGCTTTTCAAAATGTTCACACACAATAAGAAAATTAAGTTATATAAAACTATGCACACTAATAAAACTAATTTGTATACACAGAAGGCACGATTTCCTCGCGTAGTCGCAGCCATCTTCTTCTTGTTGTTGTGTGTTCCTGTGAGTGCTTCACGCCGGGTAGAGGAAGGGGTTTATGCGCATGCGTCCTACTTCTTCTATTGTTCTGGTGTCTCCAATGGGACCATCTTATAGCGCACGTAGAGGTATGGCATGTGTATTGCATCGTTTTCAGCAAGCGTTGTGTTGCCATATGTACCTGATATTTTACTGATCCGTTGCCCATGCGGACGCGATATTCTTTTTAATAAAATCTCGTTGCCGTTGTCGTGTGGGTGTAGCCTTAGTCACACCAGAGTCGGAGTGCTGAGCGCGCACTTACGTATTCATAAAAGACTATTCACATGGTAACGGCATGACAATCGCCTTCACTCTGTCGGTTTCGATTGGTTTCTTTTTCGTGGTAGGAATGCCCACCGTAAACAGGATAAAGTCTGTCAGACATAGTTTAGGCGAGTTAAAGGTAAAACTTGTTGCGAGATGGCACACGGATTTTATGCGCTTTGGATAATTCAGGACAGCGATTCAATTCATGATTTATTTCATGATTCAAGACAGCGGTTCAATTCAAGCTTGAGAACTGCAACACTGATGAGTGGAGCCTTTTTTTTTTTTTACTTCGACTCAATCCAGCCATAGATTAACTTGAGTAAGTGTAAATATTTCTTCTATTTCTTATGAACTTATCGGTTGATATGCATGCGCTGTAGTGCATACACACGAAAAATGACTGAGCAGTTTTTCCAGAGTTAAAAAGTATTTTCCTCAAAAATAGTTAATTTTGCTCTGCTTTGAGCTTAGAGAGTAAAATTTGGAGTGGGAGCAAAATTAGAGTAATTGTTTAACAGAGTTGGTTGTGCCTCTGAACGGAGTAAAATAGTACGAGAGTTAATTTCAAGACACACTGAATTCTTGGGTTTCAGTCACGTGACTTTTCTTAGCGAGTTCACTTCCGGTAAAACAGCTGGTGGGCTAGCAAACCAAAATGGCCGCCATAGTGCAAACAACTAACGATAACTTATCAGAGTATGCTTGTAATCTCGAAGCCACTGCTCGCTTTAAATATATTCAGAAGATTGTTATGTGCGATGGAATAGACCCCGCAGTCTAGGAAAGAAGGATTTGTCATACTATCGCGAAAACTACCCTTCAGTCGAGATCCCTGACATCTCGAACTATCTGGTGTTGCAGACATCCTTCTACACCGCAAAATAGACAAAAGCATGGAAGAGTATGAAGGATTACAACTTTTGTATGTGGCTGGATAAAGGCCCTCAGTATCAAGTCGCTGCTGAATGAATCCTGTATTGTTTTTGCCCATGTAAATATTTTTATTTTTTAAGCTTTTTATTCACGTCTTTACAACAAAGCGCTGCAAGTTGAAGTGTAAACAAACAACAGTTCTCTTGATTCTGACTTGTGTTCAGTCTTATCTCTCAGGTAAATCATTCACAAAGATCATCAGAAACCCCTTTAAAGACCTGGATCTTAGTTAAATAAGACGGAGAAGTGATCACGGTGCATTGTAATTGTATGGCTGGGTAAGAATTTTGTCACAACCTTCATGCATATGGACTTTGAGCCCTCCAGCCCTTCAAGTTCAAGATGGTCCACAGGCCAGGAATGCGGCTGGTGGTAGTGGGCCATATTTCCTGTCGGGGGGAGGTGGCTGCAGGCCGGACGGCTTCCAGGCCTGAGTCAGGCAGTTGGGGTATGTGGCAGCAGGGGCATGGTCAAACGCCAGTTTGTGAATGGAGAGCAAGGCCAGGGAAGGTGAGTGGCAAAATGATTACATCTGTGTGTAATTGATGGGGCGTGCGCGCACGTGTGTGTGTGTGCACTTTTGAGTGACAACTAAGACCTGATTGGGGGGAGAGAGCCAAGAGGAGGCAGGTCTCCCATCTCAAGGGCTGTGTGTGGATCAGAGTTGTGTGTATGTGTCAAGAACTGAAAAGCTTAACAACAAAAGTGAAGAAAGCTCAGTTAACCAAAACCCACCTGTCCTGTGCTTCAGTGCTCCACACCCCAGGGATCACCACAAGCAGTTATAGAAATACTTGACCAGCCTGTCTGAACAATGAACATGAACAATGAAGTCATGGTCAAAATCACTAAGATTACATTTTTTTTCTTCATTCTGATGGTTGATGTGAATTTTATGGGTTTTTTTCACATTGTAATTTTACATTCTGCTTCCAGATGATTATGCAGGTGTTCAAGTAGTAGACTTCAAAAATAATGCCTTCAAAAATAATGAAACATGTTTCTACATAAAAAAAAATACTATAAAGCGCAGTAAACAGCAATAAATGGAACAAAGTCCATATTTGGTGTGATGACCCTTGAAACAAAAACAGTAGACTCGGGTAAATTTTGTACAGTTTTATAAGGAAATTAGATGATAAGTTTTATTGAGCATTGTGCAGAACCAGCCACAGTTCTTCTGGAGTTTTTGACTACTGCACTTCTTCTTGCTAAATGCTTCTTATTTTGCATGCAAAACCCAGCAGCCTTCATCATTTTTTTTTCTCTGAAGAAAAGTGGTCTCTTGCATGTTGATTTCTTTACTGACATTGCATTTTTCGGGAACGTTTTGTGCTGAAAATCTAATCTTTGAAAAGCTAAAATGTAAAAGTTACAAACTTTTATGATTTTTATTTTATAAAAAAAGGTGCCTAAGACCTTGCACATTAATTAATATGACGTAATTAATAATATTAATTAATAATATTAATTAATATTCCGTTTTAATTTAAAATTTGTACTTTGCCCCAACTTTTTTGGAATCGGGGTTGTATGTATACATAATATGATGTATACATACAACCCCGATTCCAAAAAAGTTGGGACAAAGTACAAATTGTAAATAAAAACGGAATGCAATAATTTACAAATCTCAAAAACTGATATTGTATTCACAATAGAACATAGACAACATAGCAAATGTCAAAAGTGAGACATTTTGAAATTTCATGCCAAATATTGGCTTATTTGAAATTTCATGACAGCAACACATCTCAAAAAAGTTGGGACAGGGGCAATAAGAGGCTGGAAAAGTTAAAGGTACAAAAAAGGAACAGCTGGAGGACCAAATTGCAACTCATTAGGTCAATTGGCAATAGGTCATTAACATGACTGGGTATAAAAAGAGCATCTTGGAGTGGCAGTGGCTCCGAGAAGTAAAGATGGGAAGAGGATCACCAATCCCCCTAATTCTGCACCGACAAATAGTGGAGCAATATCAGAAAGGAGTTCGACAGTGTAAAACTGCAAAGAGTTTGAACATATCATCATCTACAGTGCATATCATCATCAAAAGATTCAGAGAATCTGGAAGAATCTGTGCGTAAGGGTCAAGGCCGGAAAACCATACTGGGTGCCCGTGATCTTCAGGCCCTTAGACGGCACTGCATCACATACAGGCATGCTTCTGTATTGGAAATCACAAAATGGGCTCAGGAATATTTCCAGAGAACATTATCTGTGAGCACAATTCACCGTGCCATCTGCCATTGCCAGCTAAAACTCTATAGTTCAAAGAAGAAGCCATATCTAAACATGATCCAGAAGCGCAGACGTCTTCTCTGGGCCAAGGCTCATTTAAAATGGACTGTGGCAAAGTGGAAAACTGTTCTGTGGTCAGACGAATCAAAATTTGAAGTTCTTTATGGAAATCAGGGATGCCGTGTCATTCGGACTAAAGAGGAGAAGGACAACCCAAGTTGTTATCAGTGCTCAGTTCAGAAGCCTGCATCTCTGATGGTATGGGGTTGCATTAGTGCATGTGGCATGGGCAGCTTACACATCTGGAAAGACAACATCAATGCTGAAAGGTATGTCCAGGTTCTAGAGCAACATATGCTCCCATCCAGATGACGTCTCTTTCAGGGAAGACTTTGCATTTTCCAACATGACAATGCCAAACCTCATACTGCATCAATTACAGCATCATGGCTGCGAAGAAGAAGGGTCCAGGTACTGAACTGGCCAGCCTGCAGTCCAGATCTTTCACCCATAGAAAACATTTGGCGCATCATAAAATGGAAGATACGATAAAAAAGACCTAAGACAGTTGAGCAACTAGAATCCTACATGAGACAAGAATGGGTTAACATTCCTATCCCTAAACTTGAGCAACTTGTCTCCTCAATCCCCAGATGTTTATAGACTGTTGTAAAGAGAAAAGGGGATGTCTCACAGTGTAAACATGGCCTTGTCCCAACTTTTTTGAGATGTGTTGTTGTCATGAAATTTAAAATCACCTAATTTTTCTCTTTAAATGATACATTTTCTCAGTTTAAACATTTGATATGTCATCTATGTTCTATTCTGAATAAAATATGGAATTTTGAAACTTCCACGTCGTTGCATTCCATTTTTATTTACAATTTGTACTTTGTCCCAACTTTTTTGGAATCGGGGTTGTCATAATATATATGTAGCACTTTAAGATTGTAGGGATACTGAAGGATGGAGACAGGTGGGGGATGTTGATGGGCATTTTTATTTTGTGACTAAAAAAGTACTGTAAAATAACGACACATGACAAGAAAAGTACTTGGGAAAACACTAACGGCATAGCTGAGATGGCTATACAAACCTTTCACATAATGATCACTGCAAACTCGAGTATGCTTTGACTTGGTTCCCTTCAATTTCAGTGAGAGGTTCTAAAGCCACCTTTCTCGACATCTTTTTGTGAAATCCTGTGTTCGTTCACCCTTTATTAGTTCACGGGGAACCCTGACGAAACTTTTATCAGTTTCTCAGTTTGATTGATTCGAACAAACTAAAACAATGCAAGCATCAGGCATTTTTCATGCAAGCAGTGCACCTTCCAGTGCAGGCTTGTGTGCAACATACATTTCTAACCTGAATTTTTCTATGAAACATTTCATTTACCAGATGTGGATAGTCCTTTTTCCGAGGTTCATACAGACATCTGGTTTTGCCGCTGTCCATACTGAGTTAAAGATCTCTTTTTCATCTGACTAAATGCAGACTAAAAAGTATGTTTACATCGACAACACTTAACTTCTGGTACCTGGCTATGAATGACTTGACCTCACATCCCGGGCACCATACTGGTTGCCCATGTGCAACAAAGCTTGAAGTGCTTATGGATTTTTTAAGCACTTAAAGCTACTTCTTATAGCTTATCAGGTGTCTACACTTGTGCATTATTATAATTAGGGCTTGTACTGTTGATATCGATCATATTTAAATGCTGTACAGGTACACTTTAAGCCCTCAGTTGCCACTGAAATGGAAGACACACACATCACCATTATTAAAATTCAGGTTAGATCGCTTTGACACTCATCATCTTTGGTCTTGCTCTCCATTCATAAACCAACACTCAACCATGCCCCTGCCTCCCCCCCAAAAAAAAGAATATATATTATACACACACGTATATATTCTGTGTGTGTGAGAGAGAGAGAGAAAGAGTGCATACACAAACACACAGACAGCTCTGGAGAAAATTAAGAGACCACTTCAATTTTTCTTAAATTAACATCACTATGTATGGCAGCCATTTCATTCCAGTGTCTGTGCTGGAATTCCAACACAAGCACACCTCATTTTACTTAATGAGGTGGTGATTAGGTGATCACCTGGACCAAATTTTATTTAACAAGGAAAAGTATATTTAAAAAAGCCACTAGCAGCGATAAAGGGCCCTCGCACACAAGAACATGCTGAAAACAATAGGGCATTGCACCTAGGGCCAAGCCTCTATCCCTGAGTAGCAGTGGCCAGGACTGATGTGTGTAACAAATTTCATGAGTCAGAGTTTTTCGGCAATGGAATCATTACTGTTCAGGTCCAAATGGTAGTGCTACAGAAGAGGCTCACTTTGGGCATGGGGATATTGTCAGAACCCTGATGTCTTAACCTGTGAAGTTTGAGCCATATCAGGCAATGCGTGGTGAATTTATGACTCACTTCCTGTTTGCGTGGCGTAGCATATAAATTTCTTGGTTTGCCATTTCAACATCTTGCGACATATCGCAAATCCCTTTGCAAGTTAACATCAGCACCATGTTGACATGACATATACCAAATATGGCATGAATCCAACAAACCGCCTAGGAGGAGTTCATTAAAACGTAACACGTGTCAAAATACATGAAACCAAAAATATCTCACTTCCTGTTGAGTATGGCTGATGCAATGTATAAGCAATTTTGTTTGTCTAGGGGCACTCCACTCACCTACCAAATTTGACTTGGATAGGTGAAACTGTGTGCCGGGCAGGAGTCTCAATGTGGTATCCAAAGCTACAAATTTGAATATAACATTTTAGGGGCACTATGGTGTCTTCTAGCCTCACCCAAGGCAAATAACCAAAGAATAATAAACATTTGCCCTATTTTCACAAGTGCACAAAATTTCTTGTTTTCGAATAGTTCCAAGGTGTCAAATCTATAATTATAGAAAAAGAATAATAAAAAGAAAAAAAATGCCAAAAATGATATGGCACAATCCCTTTGCAATTTAAAATCAGCAACATCTTGACATGATGTATACCAAATATGGCATGAATCCAACAAACTGCCTCAGAAGAGTACATCAAAATGTAATACGTTTTGGCAATGGAGTCATTACTGTCCATGTCCAAATAGTGGTGCTATACCAGAGGGTGTCTTTGGGCATGTGGATATCTTCACAGGTTATAGGATATCATGGTTCTGAAGTTTGAGCCGTATCAGGAATCATCATGAATTTATGACTCACTTCCTGTTTGTGTGGCGTAACATTTAAATTTATTGGTTCGCCATTTCAACATCTTGTGACATATCACAAATCCCTTCGCAATTTAACAGCAGCAACACCTTGACATGACGTGTACCAAATATGGCATGGATCCAACAAACTGCCTAGGAGGAGTTTGTTAAAACGTAGCACGCGCTAAAACACACAAAACCAAAAATATCTCACTTCCTGTTGAGTATGGCTGATGCAATGTACAATTTTGTTCATCTTGGGACACTCCACACACCTACCAAATTTGACACTGATAGGTGAAACTATATACCAGGCAGGAGTCTCCATGACACATGGGGGCACTATGGAGTCCCCCAGACACACCTGGGGTCAAGCCCCTATAGCTGAGTTTCGGTGCAGATGACTGATGTGTGTACCACATTTCATGAGTTTTCGAATATGTACAGGGTGTCAAATCTGTATTTTTGAACTAGGTGGCGCTATGGAGTTAATGAAGCCCAACAAGAAGAATTTTCTCTATCACCTCAAATTGTATCAGAGGACAAATGTCTGTGCAAAGTTTCATGAGTTTTTAGCCATGGTAAGCCCCTCAAAACAGCGTTGGAAAATGTCAAAATCCCACATTCCATTCAGCATGACTGACTTCCTGTTGGGCGAAGTCATATTAGAACCAAGTGAAAATTGTCCTGTATCACAAGAATATCAATCACACCAAATTTCGTGCTGATCTGAGCAACTTCATCTCAATCATAGCGTGTTCTCGGGGCGCTATAGATAGTTTTCACTGACGTCAAGGCATTCTGGGGAACGCCCCCCAGCTGCCATCTTGGAGGGCAAACAAAACGGACCATCGCCACTACCGGCTACGTTATCTCGGACGAATTTATGAAGTTGTATAGTCAGTTTTCTAAAATAAAGCTCAATGTCGGCAAAATCAAGCAAACAGAAGTATATTGATACATTAGACGACATCTCATGACAACGGTATGCAGCCAAACTGGCCTTGATTGGGGGAATTGACCCCTACGAAGTGGACAAAGATGCATTTTCAAGTGACTATGCAGGGCTGCCAAAGCCTGAAACTGCCAAAGCCTGCTCCAAAGCCTGAAACTGACTTCATCAAACTTTAAAGGCTGTCTGATATATACAACTTTATATATTCACAGCGCGCCTTTTGTCAGATGCCGCCTGAATCGCGCAGATCCGGGGGTTTTTTAGGGGGGGCATTGGAGTGTCCGATTATAATTTCAAAGTAAATTCTGTATTAAAATTACTAAATAAGCAAATCCGTTACAGTCCATGAAACAGGAAGTATAAGGATGAGAAAAAAACAGTTTAAATCGGGAAGCTGCGCACATTTGCGCAGTCCTGCATACTGCTCGGGCTGCACAAATGTGTGCAGCTTCCCGATTTAAACTGTTTTTTTCTTATCCTTATACTTCCTGTTTCATGGACTGTAACGGATTTGCTTATTTAGTAATTTTCTCATCTCATCTCATCTCATTATCTCTAGCCGCTTTATCCTTCTACAGGGTCGCAGGCAAGCTGGAGCCTATCCCAGCTGACTATGGGCGAAAGGCGGGGTACACCCTGGACAAGTCGCCAGGTCATCACAGGGCTGACACATAGACACAGACAACCATTCACACTCACATTCACACCTACGGTCAATTTAGAGTCACCAGTTAACCTAACCTGCATGTCTTTGGACTGTGGGGGAAACCGGAGCACCCGGAGGAAACCCACGCGGACACGGGGAGAACATGCAAACTCCACACAGAAAGGCCCTCGCCGGCCCCGGGGCTCGAACCCAGGACCTTCTTGCTGTGAGGCGACAGCGCTAACCACTACACCACCGTGCCGCCCTATTTAGTAATTTTAATACAGAATTTACTTTGAAATTATAATCGGACACTCCAACGCCCCCCTTAAAAAAAAAACCCGGATCTGCGCGATTCAGGCGGCATCCGCCAAAAGGCGCGCTGTTTGCATCCCAAACACAAATCAAATCATACAGAATAGACCTAAAATGTTTTTCAAAAATGACCCTTGCATGAGTGAAGTGACAAGTTTCAAATAGAAACGTGACAAACGAGCGATATTAAGTGTACATTACAATGTAAACGTACACTCAGTGGTTCCAGTTCGGCATTCTCCAGAGATTGTTTACATGATGTTTTGGTTTCCAAAAACAAACTTAAACACAATTGATTGTTTATTTAAACAACTTACCACTTATAAAATGATCGGAGCAGACTTTGCTGTGTTTGGAAGGCTGATAATCTTTGCGGTTGATTCTCGCAAGCCATAGATTTCTCCTTTGTATGCTGAGTTTGTTTGCTCGCCTTCGTGCTCCCGTACAGTGGGAATTCCATAAAAGCTCCGCTTGACTTCATCATCTGACCTATTACGACAGCCGTGAATACAACAGGTGCTAGCTTTAAATAGTAGTAATGTAACTATAAATGTAAACTATATATAAATGAATGTAACTCGCACGCTACAATGTGTGCTCAGTGACCCGTACGGTAAGCTAGCCCTCCAAGATGGCCGCCACCAGGGAATCCCCGACTCTGTGACGTCATGTGAAAACTATCTATAGAGAGCGTGCACGTGACATCACGAGGTCACGTGATGTTTATCTGCCATCTTGGACAGCATGGCCGCGCATAGAACTTAGACGAACCCGTTCTAATTATCAAGTGTGTGGGAGTAGATCTTTCGAGAATGGTTATATCTTGTTCAGCATTTGGTTGTTCCAATAGACAGGGCCAAAAGGAGGGCCTGTCATTTTATAGATTCCCCGCAGATGAGGAGAGACACTCAAAATGGGTGTCCGCTGTGCGAAGAGAAAACTGGTACCCCAGTTCTACCAGCCGAATTTGTAGTGAACACTTCATATCAGGTAGGTGTAATCTTCTAATTCAATACTCTTAGTACATCTGTTAAGTTGATTTTCGGATTGAATGATAACTGCATAGTCGGTGATTTGTGATTTTTTTTCAGACAAAAACATACATATTTACAACCCTGTCATTATCTGGAACTGAGTTTAGATTTCGAACATTCTTACGATAAAATGTCCTGCATAGTCTCTTTATGATAAACGTCTTAATGCCACTTACCCGTGAAGTTATCAAGTAGACATTCTTCTTCGGAACCTTCCAGAGGTATAGTTGGGATACCCATCCCGCAATAAAATATTTATAAGCTTCCAGGCTCTTGTAAGCTTTGAGGGCTTTGCCAGTGTAACATGATTCATGATTAACAAGAAAATTGTAAATGTCGTGGCAGGCCAGATCGGGCAAATCGCCGGCACCGCAGCTCCGAATTTCCCTGAAGTGTAAGTGTCTCATTCACTAAGCACAAAAGGTCGGAAAACAGTGGAGAAAACAGCTATTGCTTAAATAGGCTACTAATGGTTTACATTAGTAATTTAATGTATGTGACAAATAAATTCATTGATTAAATAGATAAAGAAGCCAATACTCTGAAGCTCAAAATTCAAGAAAGTGGCTCAGGTGTCGCAAGTGTACAAGAACAGTTATTTGAAAGTTAACCTAATGAATTTGTGCGTGCACGTGCGATTTAATGAAGAACCGGGACAATTGGCATTCGGCAAAAGATTCACACCTATGACTCATTATATTCATGCGTGCCCTCTCGCCCACTGTTGCTTCGTTTTCCCGATTTACACGCGTCTGAAGATGGAGTTTTCAGAAATCTCCACTCTGCCCAGAGTTTGCGAAAGTAGCTGCTTTCAGTGACTGAAACCTCCGTATAGGTGTGAATGAGAGGTGCAACCGAATAAATAAATATGCATCTTTTTTATCCGGCTACATGTAGGCCATCACTGCGCAAAGCCTCTAATGTTGAAATAGTAGTAATATTTGTTAAAATAGTAGACTAATTTCCACATTAATTGGTAAAATGGCACAAGGGATGTGATGGGGGGATGGCCGTTTTATAAGGGGGATGATTTGAGATTTTTATTTCAGAAGGGGGATATAGGCCCTTCGATTTCCATCACTAGAGTGCGTCAAATTACTTTCGGTTTTGCCAGCATGGACGCGCTTCTTTTAAATGAAGGCACAGATGTGTCAGACATCGACAAAACGGTAAAGAATAAGTGGAGATGGGCTTGGCTAAATGAAATGGGCGATAATGGCAAGCCATTTAGTTCATGGTGCAAAAAGATGAAAATGTCAGGTGTGTGCTTTTGTGTAGTTTGCCATAAAAAAAGTCTATGAAAGCAATGGCAAAAAACTAGATGCCTTTGGCTTCACTGCGAAGAAGCAGAAAAAGTGAACTTTCACTTTACTTTTCTTGTTTCCTGGTTTTATGTCAACAAATTTTCTTATTTTTCTTTCTGTTCCACTCTTTTGAAAACATGGTTCAAGTTCGACTACACTTGCACTTTTCTCTTAACCACTGTTGTGCATTACTAAAGTATTGTTGAAATAAATTTGCACTTTGCGCTGAAAACTTGATGTTTCATCATTTATAGCCAGTAATGACAATGGTAAAGTCTTGCCTTAGCTTTAGTCATTGTTAAAATTATGTAAATGTACTATAAGTAGGGGCCGAGGGGATAATGGACAACAAGGAGTTTAAAATTTGACGCATCGCTGACGTGGTAGGGGCCAACGACATGGAGCTTTTTTTTTCAGTCAGATGATTTTTTTTTTTGCTTTAATCCATGATCTCTACTCCGTACGATTTTACTTTCACTATGACATTACTTTGAACAGACTATCAAAAAATTGCAAGGTGATATGATAAAGTAAGGCACAGTTTACTTACAATTGTTGTTTTTTGAAAAAACGATGCAATCGTTTTCTGCCTTTTCGGTTTGGCACCCTTCATCATGCCGTGTTGGGGTCCTGAACTAGGAGCTGTCCCCGATATGCCTGTCAAACTTGTTGTGGGTAACCATAGCAACCAAGCTCGAGCTCGCAACCTGTGCAGTCTGCGCAGCTCAATGAACCGAATATCAGTCTTTGTTTTGTTTTATGTGAGTTGTTGCAACTATGTATGTACTGCTGTGCACCTCAATAAACCGAATGGTAATTAGTCTTTTGATTTTTCCATGAGGTTTGCCTTATGCAAAGAAAGACAGCATAGATGTTTTTTCCTCCCTATAAGTGGGGGGGACCGAACGAGGTGAATTTAAATCTGGGTGGGACGAATCCCACCCGTCCCACCCTCTATCTGCGCCCGTGATTTGATCAGTGTGCCAAAATTCATGTGTTTTTGAGCATCGAAAGTGGAGAAAAAATAATAATGATGAGGTAGAAGAAGTAAAAACAGGCTGAAAACAATAGGGCTTTGCACCTACGGTGCCTTGGTGCTCGGGCCCTATTAATAATAATAATAAGAAGAAGAGAACAGGCGGAAAGTAATAGGGCTCTGCACCTCGATGCTTATGCCCTAATGGAGACCTTGCTATAGTAGATGCAAAAAAATGGAAGGAATGTTTACAACTTGCATATAAAGTTTAGTTTTGGCTGGGCTACCACTCAAATTGATAATTGCATCATCAGTTTGTCTTTGGCTAATCAGAAACAAGGTATGATACCACTATTGCCAGAGCAGTTGGAGGTTAGGTGCCTTGCTCAAGGGCACGTCAGCCAGTCCTGTTGGTCTAGGAAATTGAACCAGTCTTTTTGCCATTCTTTTTGGAGGTCACTTAATGTGATCCTATGGTTGTTAAGTAACATTTGAAGGAGTTGGCAATCATCCCAGTAAGTGGAGAGTCATTTTTGCCCTCTGCTAACCTGTAACTTTGTCATCCCCAATGTCTGCTGCTTGACCTTGTTCTTATGAACTGCCATCTTTGAAGTTTTGAGGACAGAAGCAACTTGACACTCACAGTATCCCTCTGTCAGTAAAGCCAGAATTGAACCCTTCTTTTTCTCACTCAAAACTTTACTTTTTAACTCTTTAGGCATGATTAATAGATATTTTTGTATTACAATTAAATTTAAGGTACTATTAACACTGATTTTGCCATCTAAACTGGTCCAATTGCAAGAGGATAGTGATGACCACAGCAGTGGGGTTTTTTAGGGCCTGAACACTGTAGGTGAAAAGCCCTATTGCTTTTAGGGGTGTTCACACGGCACATATTTGCATCAATGCTGCACCGATGTATTTTGTTGCGATATATCTTACACCGGTGTAAATTTTGTGGAGCGTTCACATGTCACAAACCTGCTTATGAGAGAGAAGCGTGTTAGCACCGGTGCAGCCCCACTTGTGTTCACACGGCAGTTTTTGCTACCGTGCTATACGATAGTAATAATGCAGAAATGAAATATGCGCATGCGTGAAAATGTACTTCCTCTTCCCGGTTGTCATGGCATCACCAAGCACCGGGAAAACAACGTGGATGAAGACACCAGTGTTGCCAGATACTGCTGACGTTTTCCAGCCCAAAATATGTTCAAATCTGCCAAAATGCACTGAAAACCACCCAATCTGGCAACACTGGAAGACACGCAGTTCTGTTGTTGTTGATATTCGCCATTTTGGAAGCGCAAAATACCAGGATGCAAATTATGCAATGCCTGTATGTAATCAACTCTCCTCACGCATAGCGAGTCTACCCCTGTAGCGTTCAGACATCCCATTTTATATCGGTGCTGCCCCGCAAACTACAACCCCGATTCCAAAAAAGTTGGGACAAAGAACAAATTGTAAATAAAAACGGAATGCAATCATTTACAAATCTCAAAAACTGATATTGTATTCACAATAGAACATAGACAACATAGCAAATGTCAAAAGTGAGACATTTTGAAATTTCATGCCAAATATTGGCTCATTTGAAATTTCATGACAGCAACACATCTCAAAAAAGTTGGGACAGGGGCAATAAGAGGCTGGAAAAGTTAAAGGTACAAAAAAGGAACAGCTGGAGGACCAAGGCGTCCCTGAGCTGCTGTGTGGAGGCAAACAGGCGGCCGATTCTGCCGTAGACCAGTGCGCAGAAACACTGGTGATGTTCTTCTGGGTCATAGGTGACCCATTGTAGTATAGCCCGCTTCAGGTCTGGGAATTCCAACAGGCTGGTGGCTGGGAGCTGCCGAGCCACAAGCTAGCCTCCCACTGACAGGAGCGGCAGTAGGTTGTGAACCTACTGACCTTTGAAATTTGTTTTGCAAGAACAAGATGACATCAGAGATGGACCTTAAGAATGTCTTTACTTTGTCTTGTGATGTCGACCTGGAGGAGCAGCAGTAGGTTGTCAACCTCCCACTGTGAGGTTGGCCATGAGCTCGCCTCCACAACACACTGGAAAAGCTCAAGGAAGGCTTCTGGGTTGTCTTGTGGCCCCATTTTGACCAGTGAAATGGGAACGCTGGCCGCAGGAGCGACCTCTGAAGTACCCACTGCCTGAACCAAGTGCCATATCACCTGCCAGTCTTCTGTCTGGGCCTTGAGCAGAGCCCAGAAGTGCTGCCCCTGCTCAGTGGACAGCGTGATGAATTCTTGGTGCTGGAAGTCATTGGCAAATGTCTGGAGGATCCCCCTGACTGGTTTTGACTCCATGACGGCATTTGTTCCTCAATCCTGGGTTTTGGCACCAGTGTAACACTAAGTTGGGGCAGTGAGGAACTGGAGACAGGCGCGACAGTTTAAGTTGAGCTTTATTATTATAGTTAACTTTTCAGTGACCGCTAACAAACGTACACTCTCACACATGTAGGAGAAGGCACCTGTCTCTCATTACTGGCCATCTGAAAGACACACAAGAACAGACGTTAATAGACAGCCAGTTATTAGACAGAGGTGTAATGCGTCATGTTACCTGCTAGTTCAACCTGACTCCTCAACGTTCACAGCTGACACCTCCACCCCCCGCTGTCACACTAATATATAAATATTAATCTCTCTTTCTAATATAAAACAAATTTGGGGCAGAACACTCCCCATCTGGCATTTACTGATGCCATGTAAGCTCTAATTCTCCTTACTTTTTTTCTTGCTCCTCCTACTCAAGCGAGTAGGACGCTTCTTTGCTTTGCTCCTGCTTTTTTGATCTTTATTTCTATACTTTACTTTCTCATTTAATTTCCACTATTTTTTCATTTTATTTTTCATCTTTATAAGATAAGTTAGCTTTTAAAACAAAATGCCAGGGGGCAAAATATCCTGCAGAAAATGCATGGAACTAGAACAGAGGATTTCTATCCTGGAATCAAAGATTGATGCTCTGCCAAAGACGGATGAATTAAAAGTGATATCTCAGGAAAGGAGTACAGAAACAGTGGCTGAGAATGCAGAGATTGCACTCCGACAGACTGATGGCATTGCAGATCGAGTGTATGAATTCATCGATCAAGCTGGGCAAAATGTGAGTACAGAAAACTGGCAAATGATGGGTGGCAAGCCCAAAAATAAAAACAGAAGAGTAATTACCTCAACACCAGCTCGTTCTACAAATTACAATAGGATTTACAATCCTATGGAAAATTCACAGCCCATAAGGCTTCAGAACAAATTTGAATGCCTCAGGGATGTGGAAGAGGATTTTTCAAGCGGACAAACACATCGTAAAAAGAGATCACACCAAGATCGAAGAGCTGTGGGAAGAGGCAAAAAGCAGCTCGTTACACCACCTGATCCCACAACCCTTGTTCTTGGTGATTCCACTGTAAAACATTTAAAAGGTCATGGGATGATTATTTGCTGCTTTCCAAATGCATCCATCTCTGACACCAAAGACAGCATTTTGAAACTCATGTCCGAGCATAAAACTATCAAACGTATTGTTGTGCATGTGGGAGCAAATGATGTTTTCAGAGAACAGCTGTTTGTACAAGATGATTTCAGAAAACTTTTTTCTGATCTCTATAAGACTGGAATACAATCTTTTATTAGTGGCCCACTCCCAGCGAGAGGAAGTTTTGCATTTTCTCGACTCTTCAGTCTTAACACCTGGCTTGGAAAAACTTGTTTTTCATTTGGTATGAACTTCATAGACAATTTTAACCTTTTCTGGAATCGCAGAGAATTCTTCAAGCCAAATAGCACTGAACTCAGCTGGATTGGAGCCAAGGTCTTAGTAGACCATTACAGACTTGCAATCTTTTCTCAGCCAGCATTGAGGAAAACAGTTGATAAGATGTCGCAGACGGACATCTCATCTCATCTCATTATCTCTAGCCGCTTTATCCTTCTACAGGGTCGCAGGCAAGCTGGAGCCTATCCCAGCTGACTACGGGCGAAAGGTGGGGTACACCCTGGACAAGTCGCCAGGTCATCACAGGGCTGACACATAGACACAGACAACCATTCACACTCACATTCACACCTACGGTCAATTTAGAGTCACCAGTTAACCTAACCTGCATGTCTTTGGACTGTGGGGGAAACCGGAGCACCCGGAGGAAACCCACGCGGACACGGGGAGAACATGCAAACTCCACACAGAAAGGCCCTCGCCGGCCACGGGGCTCGAACCCGGACCTTCTTGCTGTGAGGCGACAGCGCTAACCACTACACCACCGTGCCTCCCGCAGACGGACATAGTTACAAAAAACAATACCTCTGCAAAGACAAAACAATCATCTTTACAAGTCGTCATCAAGGACACACAGACATCTGATCTGCCAGACTGCCAAGATTCAAAGACAGACTGCCAAAAATCAGAGACAAACTGCCATACAAAGAACTCACCAATTTCTCACTCTTCTGACTTCACTACGCCATCTTCATCTTCCACACGCATGGATTTCCCAAATAGTATGCAGAGATTGCTCCCAATGGCTACACTCTCTTTTTCCAGCCCAAATCTGTCGCGACAAGCAGTGTACCCAGTTCATCAAAACTGTGTTCGCCCAGGACTTTCAGTTGGCTCACCAACTAAAAGTCGTATCTAAAAGATGTATGTCATCTCAATCCTTTCACCCTCAAACCAAATGGAACATTTAGAAAGTCTTGTTTGATGTACTCTGGGTCCCTGCAAATGGGTGTAGTTTTGAAAACCAGCTGGGACCCAATATGCCTATGCCATTCTCTATTCCTGTGTTGATAAGAAATAGAAAACATAGAGCACATTTAACCCAGGGGGTAAACCAATCTAATCTCCTTCCTGTTTTAAAACAATATCAGAGTGCACAAGCAGATATTACTTCTAGACTTTCTGTAAAGCTAGCTCTTCTGAACGTTAGATCACTTTTAAACAAGTCATTTTTAATTAATGATCTTATCTGCAAACACAATCTTGATTTTTTGCTTCTAACTGAAACTTGGCTGGATCAAGCAAATAGTGCTACCACCCTTATTGAAGCAGCTCCACCAAATTTTAATTTTTTTAATGTTACCCAACAAGGGAAAGGTGGAGGGATCGCAAATATATTCAAAGTCTCTTTTCAATGTAAACAATCCTCACTTGGTGATTTTACATCCTTTGAACACTTATGTGCACTTGTTACATGCTCTCCTAACATATTATTATTAACTATTTATAGGCCTCCGAGACATTCAGCCAAAGTCTTTCTTGAAGAGTTTGGTGAACTGTTGTCAGTCATTTGCTTAGAGTTTGATTGTCTTATTATATCTGGGGATTTTAACTTGCATGTAGATAATACTGAAAACACTTATGCCAAAGAACTACTTGCACTTATTGACAACTTCAACCTAGTACAACATGTACAGGGGCCGACCCACTCTCGTGGTCATACCCTTGACCTCGTCATCACAAAGGGTCTTACTGTTTCTACTACTGTTGTTGACCTGGCCTTATCTGATCATTTTTGTGTTTTCTCTGATGTTTCTATGTCTCCTCACATTCAGAACAGCTCAACGACTATGGGTAGGAGAGTCATAAAAGACAACACATGTGCTCTCTTTGAGCAAGCTCTCTCTCAGAACTCAACCAAAATGTCAGACTCTGTAGATGATTTACTGGAAATTTTTAATTTAAATATGACCCAAATTATGGATGATATTGCTCCATTCAAAATCAAAAGAGTCAATGATAAGCAGAAAGCACCATGGAAGCAGTACCCGGCTGTTAAACTGCTAAAGAGAGAATGTAGAAAGACTGAAAGAAAATGGCGCAAATCTAAACTTCACATCCATTATCAAATCCATAAAGAGATGCTTTGTAATTATAATTATGAAATTCGTAAAGCAAGACAGTCTTTCTTCTCCAATATCATAAACAGGAATATGAACAATGCCCGTGTGCTATTTTCAATAGTAGAGAAGCTAACTAATCCCCCACCACAATTAGCACCTGAACTTCTCTCAGTTAATAAATGCAATGAGTTTGCATCCTTCTTCAAAGGTAAAATTGATAAAATACGGCAGAATATTGCTCATAATATATCTCAGCTGCAAAAAATTGAAAAACTGCAATCACCAATGACACAAATAGATAACTTCAACACAATGTCAGAATTTTGTTTAATTGATTATGAGACTCTTGAAAAAACTGTACAAAATCTCAGTTCCTCAACATCTGAATTGGACATTCTGCCCACCAACTTTTTTAAGTCTGTTCTTCATCTTATAATTACAGATGTGCTTCAAATTATAAATACATCCCTAGAGACTGGCGTTGTTCCTGTGTCCCTGAAAAAAGCCATTGTAAAGCCCCTACTTAAAAAATATAATCTGGATCCTTCAGTATTAAATAACTACAGGCCAATATCAAATTTACCATTCATCGGGAAAATCCTTGAAAAAATTGTCTTCAATCAATTAACTGCCTTCTTGATATCAAACAGCCGTTTTGATAATTTTCAGTCAGGTTTTCGTGCCAATCATAGCACTGAAACAGCGCTGACTAAAGTTATAAATGACATACATCTTAATACTGATGCAGGCAAAACATCGGTCCTGGTATTACTGGACCTCAGTGCAGCTTTTGATCCTGTTGATCACAACATACTGCTATATCGACTTGAACACTGGGTTGGATTGACTGGTAAAGTTATCAATTGGTTAAATTCATACTTAAAAGATAGAAGCTTCTTTGTTACCATGGGAAATTGTTCCTCAACGTCAATGTCCTTGACCTGTGGTGTCCTCCAGGGGTCGATTCTTGGACCATTACTTTTCAACCTTTATATGCTCCCACTTGGGCAAATTATCAATAACAATTCAATTTTGTATCACTGCTATGCAGATGACACCCAAATTTATTTTGCTTTATCACCTAATGATTATGCCCCCCTTGAATGTCTCTACCAGTGTATCGATCAAATCAACAACTGGATGTCACAAAATTTTCTTCAGCTGAACTCAGATAAAACAGAAGTAATTCTATTTGGAAAAAAGATGAAAGACTCAGGATTACCAGTATTCTTGACACAAAAGGGATTAAAACTAAAGAAATGGTTAAAAATTGTTTTCATTGACAGCGAGCTAAACTTTGACAGTCACATGAAAGCAATCACTAAAACGGCATTCTATCACCTAAAAAACATTTCCAAACTAAGAGGACTTATGTCAAAAAATGATCTGGAAAAACTGATACATGCCTTCATCTCTAGTAGGGTTGATTACTGCAATGGCCTTTTCACAGGCCTGCCAAAAAAGACCATCAAACAACTTCAGCTGGTGCAAAATGCAGCGGCTAGGGTTCTCACACGAACAAAAAGAACAGAGCACATTACTCCAATTCTAAGGTCCCTTCACTGGCTTCCAGTAAGCTACAGAATTTACTTTAAAGCATTGCTGCTGGTGTACAAATCTCTAAATGGTACAGGGCCCAATTACCTCTCTGATATGTTGCAGCGGCCTAACCCAATCAGATCTACCAGATCGCAACAGAAAAATTTACTATTAAAACTTGTTGTTAAAACAAAGTATGGTGAAGCAGCTTTTAGCTACTATGCAGTGCAGCTATGGAACCAACTGCCAGAGGACATTGAAAATGCTCCTGCTGTTGGCAGCTTCAAATCTAGGTTAAAGACCAAGCTGTTTTCAGATGCTTTCTGTTAAATAATTAATATTGTCTTCTTTACATGTTTTATAATCTGTACTTTTACAGTTTCTGCATGTTTCAAATTTTACTTAACTTTTATTCTATTTTATTCTGCTGTTTTTTTCTCCCCCTATTTGAACTTCTACTTCATTTTATTATTTTATTTCTACTATTGTTTAATTCTTATTATATTTTTCCCATTTATTTTATGTAATTTTATTCTCTATTGTTTACTGTTTTGCTTTTACTTCTGTAAAGCACATTGAACTGCCACTGTGTATGAAATGTGCTATATAAATAAACTTGCCTTGCCTTGCCTTACTTGACCTCTGAAATTTCTTTTGCAAGAACAAGATGACATCAGAGATGGACCTTAAGAATGTCTTTACTTTGTCTTGTGATGTCGACCTGATCTCAATATTGCAACCCTTCCCATCACTGCTTGGAAAGGTGGCAGTGACCAGGCCCATTGGCCACTCATTGTGGGATGATTGGTTCTGTTTAAATAGCACAATGTCTCCAACTTGCAGGTTTTGACATGTTGTATGCCACTTACATCTTGGTTAAATAGTGTGGAGGTATTCATTTCTCCATCTGGCCCAAAATGTCCTTTTCATTGAAGCTGCCAGTAAGACAAGACTTTTGGGTTAAAAGCATAGCAGGAGTCCACAGCATTGGAGAAGAGGAATCAGAGGCGATGGGGACTAATGATCTCGCATTGATTATGGCAGACACCTCAGCCATCAATGTACAGAGCACTTTGTGAGTCAAGTTAGTGCAAACACACACACTTCATTGTAATAATTGTAGCTGCTGTTTGTCAAGTCAAGTTTATTTGTATAGCGCTTTTAACAATAAACATTGTCACAAAGCAGCTTTACAGAATTTGAACGACTTAAAACATGAGCTAATTTTATCCCTAATCTATCCCAAGGAGCAAGCCTGTGGCGATGGTGGCAAGGAAAAACTCCCTCAGACGACATGAGGAAGAAACCTTGAGAGGAACCAGACTCAAAAGGGAACCCATCCTCATTTGGGCAACAACAGACAACATGACTATAACATTAACATTTTTAACATGAAGTCAGTTTCGTTGATGTTATAAACTCATTGATGGAAACTTGAGTGCAAAACTGTTCATGACAACTGCAGTCCTAAAGTTAGCAAGTCAACTGTAGTCCTCAGCCCTAAAAACATGACTGTAAGTGTCCAGAGCATCCTCCAAGTGTGACTTTCAACTGTCCACATGAGGCCGTCCTCCACAGGAGCAATGCGATGAGACTCCAGCCAGGCACAGGGCACCAGGATGGATCAGGCAGGTCCGAGGAGCAGAAGAGGTCAGCATCTTGATCCCAGGACCAACATGTAACTCAGAGGGACAGATTTGGGGGGGGAGAAAACACATGTTGTTAGGTATGCCCAATGTCACCTGAATAAGTAGGAACAGTATACATATTGCATTGAGTACAAGCAGGGATTGCGGCAACTAACTATGACAGCATAACTAAAAGGGGAGAGCCAGAAGGTAACACAGGCATGAGGGAACCCCAGGACATAAAGCAGCCAGCCACTACACCATCAACAAACTCGAGTGAGCAGGTGAGTGGGGGACCGACAGCATCCATACATCCCAGTTTACCAAAACACTCATGTAATGTTATCAATGTGAGTTTCGAATGAAAGACTGGGGTCAATAATCACTCAGAGGTCTTTTACTGTTGCATGTGAAGAAACAGAAAGGCCATCCAGAGTTACTGTGTAATCAGAAAACTTACTTCTAGCTGCATGTGGTCTGAGTACAAGTACTTCAGTCTTGTCATAGTTAAGCAGAAGGAAGTTAACAAGCATCCAGTGTCTAATGTCCTTCACACATTCCTCAATTCTATTAAGCTGGTGTCTCTCATCTGGTTTTGCAGAAACATACAACTGTGTGTCATCAGCATAACAGTGGAAACTAATACAATGTTTATGAATAATATCACCCAGGGGTAACATATATAAAGAAAAAAGTAGTGGACCCAAGACAGAACCTTGTGGAACACCAAACTTTACCTCAGTATGTCTAGAAAAATCACCACTTACATCAACATACTGATAGCAATCAGTTAAATAAGAGCTGAGCCAGGAGAGGGCTGTTCCCTTAACTCCCACAACATTTTCTAGTCTATCCAGAAGAATGGAATGATCAATGGTATCAAATGCTGCACTAAGATCAAGCAACACAAGCAGCGAGACACAGCCCTAATCAGAAGCCAACAGTAGGTCGTTTACTACTTTAACCAGAGCTGTCTCTGTGCTATGATGAGGTCTAAATCCTGACTGACACATTTCATGGATGTTATTCCTATATACAGTGCTGCTTGAAAGTTTGTGAACCCTTTATAATGTTCTATATTTCTGCATAAATATGACCTAAAACATCATCAGATTTTCACACAAGTCCTAAAAGTAAATAAAGAAAACCCAGTTAAACAAATGAGACAAAATATTACCCTTAGTCATTTATTTATTCAGGAAAATGATCCAATATTACATATCTGTGAGTGGCAAAAGTATGTGAACCTTTGCTTTCAGTACCTGATGTGACCCCCTTGTGCAGCAATAACTGCAACTAAATGTTTCCAGTAACTGTCGATCAGTCCTGCACACCAGCTTGGAGGAATTTTAGCCCATTCCTCCAGACAGAACAGCTTCAACTCTTGGATGTTGGTGGGTTTCCTCACATGAAATGCTCGCTTCAGGTCCTTCCACAACATTTCGATTGGATTAAGGTCAAGACTTTGACTTGGCCATTCCAAAACATTAACTTTATTCTTCTTTAACCATTCTTTGGTAGAATGACTTGTGTGCTTAGGGTCGTTGTCTTGCTGCATGACCCACCTTCTCTTGAGATTCAGTTCATGGACAGGTGTCCTGACATTTTCCTTTAGAATTCACTGGGATAATTCAGAATTCATTGTTCCATCAATGATGGCAAGCTGTCCTGGCCCAGATGCAGCAAAACAGGCCCAAACCATGATATTACCACCACTGTGTTCCACAGATGGGATAAGGTTCTGGAATTCATGCTGGAATGCAGTGTTTTCCTTTCTCTAAACATAATGCTTCTCATTTAAACCAAAAAGTTCTATTTGGGTCTCATCTGTCCACAAAACATTTTTACAATAACCTTCTGGCTTGTCCACGTGATCTTTAGCAAACTGCAGATGAGCAGCAATGTTCTTTTTGGAGAGCAGTGGCTTTCTCCTTGCAACACTGCCATGCACACCATTGTGAGAGAGGCCTTCAGTTGCTTAGAAGTTACCCTGGGGTCCTTTGTGACCTCACCAATGATTACACGCCTTGCTCTTAGAGTGATCTTTGTTGGTTGACCACTCCTGGGGAGGGTAACGATGGTCTGGAATTTCCTCCATTTGTGCACAATCTATCTGACTGTGGATTGGTGGAGTCCAAACTCTTTAGAGATGGTTTTGTAACCTTTTCCAGCCTGATGAGCATCAACAACACTTTTTCTGAGGTCCTCAGAAATCTCCTTTTTCGTGCCATGATACACTTCCACAAACATGTGTTGTGAAGATCAGACTTTGATAGATCCCTGTTCTTTAAATAAAACAGGGTGCCCACTCACACCTGATTGTCATCCCATTGATTGAAAATACCTGAATCTAATTTCACCCTCAAATTAACTGCTAATCCTAGAGGTTCACATACTTTTGCCACTCACCGATATGTAATATTGGATCATTTTCCTCAATAAATATGACAGAGTAAAATATTTTTGTCTCATTTGTTTAACTGGGTTCTCTTTGTCTACTTTTAGGACTTCTGTGAAAATCTGATTATGTTGACCATATTTATAGAGAAATCTAGAAAATTCTATAGGGTTCACAAACTTTCAAGCACCACTGTAAATATGAGCATAACTGCTGTGCCACAGCTTTTTCAAGGATCTTGGAGATAAAGGGGAGGATTGATATTGGCCTATAATTGGACGGCTGACAGGGATCAAGGTCAGGTTTTTTAATCAGGGGTTTGATAACTGCTAGTTTAAAGGATTTGGGTACATAGCCAATCCTAAGAGAAGAATTTATTATTTTTAGAAGCGGTTCAATTACTTCAGGTATTATCTGTTTGAATAGATGTGTAGGTAAGGGATCTAGTACACAAGTTGAGGCTTTTGATGCGGAGATTAATGAAAGTAATTAAATTTCTCTAAGGGGAGTAAAACATTCTAATTGCTGATCTAATACAGTTATATTGTTAACTACAGGGTCACTTACATTGTCTGTCCTTAAATTAGTAGTTTGAATTTTTTGTCGGATATTCTCAATTTTGTCATTAAAAAAAATCCTGAAGTCGTTGATACTACAGGTGTGCATGTGTCTATAGTGGACTTATTCCTGGTTAATTTTGCTACAGTATTAAATAGGAATCTAGGATTATTTTTGTTATCTTCTATTAGGGAGGAGAGATATGTTAATCTAGCAGCACTAAGAGCTTTTCTATAATTCAGGAAGCTCTCCTTCTATGCTAATTTGAACGCTACCAATTTTGTTTGACGCCATTTATGTTTCAATTTTCGAGTGGTCTGTTTTAAAGTGCGAGTGTCATCATTATACCAGGGTGCTAATTTTTTGTCTCTGACCATTTTCCTTTTAAGAGGAGCTACATTATCTAAAGTATGGTGGAACATTGACTCTAAGCATTCAGTTGCCTGATCAAGTTCTGCAGGGGCTGACAGTGATCCAATCGAAGTTGATAACTCTGGGAGATCATTTATAAAGCTCTGTGCAGTAGTTGATGTGAATGTATGTTTAATACAGTAGCGTGGTGAGGTGCATATATTATTATTCAGACATATTTTAAATGAGATGAGATAATGATCTGAGATAACTTCAGACTGTGGAAGTATGACTATATTTTCTATGTTTAACCCGAATGTTAGTATTAGATCAAGTGTGTGACCACCATTATGAGTCGGTCCTATGACATTCTGATTAATCCCTACTGAATCTAAAATGGAAACAAACGCTGTTTTCAAAGGGTCTTCTGGGTTATCAAAGTGAATATTAAAATCTCCGACAACTAAAGCTTTGTCCAAGGAAATAACCAGATTTGAGATAAAATCTGCAAATTCAGAAAGAAACTCAGAATATGGCCCCAGGGGCCTGTAAATAATCAGTAATGGAATTAACTGGGTAGACCTATTTTTGTGAGGCTACATACATTATATGAGTATGAAGAACTTCAAATGTATTAAATTTATAACCAGGTTTTTGTGTTACACATAGATAATCATTATAAATAACCATGACGCCTCCTCCTCTGCCAGTTAGACGAGGCTGATGTATATAACTGTATCCAGGAGGACTAACTTCATTTAATGCTATATATTCATTTGGCTTAATCCATGTTTCAGTTAAACAAAGTACATTAAACTCCTGATCAGTAATAAGTTCATTAACCATTAGCGCTTTAGATGTCTCATCTCATCTCATTATCTCTAGCCACTTTATTCTGTTCTACAGGGTCGCAGGCAAGCTGGAGCCTATCCCCGCTGACTACAGGCAAAAGGCGGGATACACCCTGGACAAGCCGCCAGGTCATCACAGGGCTGACACATAGACACAGACAACCATTCACACTCACCTATGGTCAATTTAGAGTCACCAGTTAACCTAACCTGCATGTCTTTGGACTGTGGGGGAAACCGGAGCACCCGGAGGAAACCCACGTGGACACGGGGAGAACATGCAAACTCCGCACAGAAAGGCCCTCGCCGGCCAAACGGGGCTCGAACCTGGACCTTCTTGCTGTGAGGCAACAGCGCTAACCACTACACCACCGTGCAGCCCGCTTTAGATGTAAGAGATTTAATATTTAATAGCCCTACCTTTAGATCAAAAGTGCTGGCATAATTTTATATTAATTAGGTTACTGGAACAAACTCTCTGAATATTTCAACTTTTTTGTTGTGCTCGGGGAACAGACACAGTCTCGATGTAGTGGGCCCTGAGTGACGACTCTGTGCAGCTAGCAGACAGCTAGATCGGTTTAGCCTATTTGTCTGCTCCCCGGCCTTGGCTCTGGATTGTCAGAAATTAACTAGGCCTGTTCTGAGACTATGACCTATGCTGCAGGAAATGAGAGCAGCACCTTCCCGAGTGGGATGGATACCGTCCCACCCTAACAGGCCAGCAGTGCCCTCAAAATTAGCCCAATTATCTATAAAGCCCACACTGTTTTCAGCGCACCACCTGGACAACCAGCAGTTCAGCAACCATAACCTGCTGTAAGCTACATCGCCACGCCGCATTGGGATGGGGCCAGAGCATACTACTGCATTGGACATCGCCTTCACTAATTTAAACACCTCTACAAAGTTACTCTTTGTAACCTCAGACTGACGAAGGCGTATATCATTAGCTCCTACATGGATAACTATCTTTGAGAACTTGTGCTTGCCTAAGAACCTAAGATTACCTGCTATGTCTGGCACCCTGGCTCCCAATATACACCTGTTTGTCAAGATGAAGCTGGGATGCGGGGGGCGCTATGGGGCACAAAGGAAGATAGACATGTCCCCTTATTGCTCCGAGAGAATGTGACCTAAAGATATTATTTCTTTGTACAATTTTGCAAATGAATAACCTGGGATAACTTATAACAAACTTAATAAACACTCTAGCTTAATAACTTTGACTTTTAATTGACCACGACGTCAAATGTTCATCCAAGACATAAACCTGTGAGAGGAGGCCACAAAGCACCGTAGCCTACTGAGCCACATAGCCCAACCTCTTTCCACGATGCTACTAACATCCTTGATGCTACGTTGCTACAATCTACGATGGATTCTCTTAAGAGTGATATATTCAGGAAAATCAGCACCTTTTCTATGAATCTGCGCTGTGAAATATCGGCTGTGAGACAAGAACTGAAGAACTCAATTGAACCACTTCAGCGTACAGTGGATGCTCATGAGGTGACGATGCAAGACCTTGAGCGGGCGGCTACAGACCACAGTACTCAGATAAACAAGCTGGAGGTTACGGTTAGCACGCTTACCTCCCAAGTGAAACATCTGGAGGACAGGTGTGAGAACCTGGAAGGTAGGTCCAGGAGGAATAACATACAGGTGATTAGTGTACCAGAGGGACTTGAGGGACCCCGTGCCACTGACCCCATGCCTGCAATAGCTGAGCAATAAAGCTCAGCTATTGCAGGACCTGCTCGGACTTAACGAGAAGCCCCTACTTGACCGTGCCCACCGGACCCTGAGGGAGAAATCTAAAGAGGGGAGCCCACCTCGGCCCTTTGTGGCAAGGATACACTACTTCCATGTTTGCAACCTGATTCTACCGTGAGCCAGGGAATCCTCGCCCCTCCTTTACAAAGGCAAGGGAATCTTTGTATTCCCCGACTATACATCCTCTGTTGCCAAGAAACGAGCTGCGTTTGGTATAGTGAAACGCAATCTCCGCTCCTACCCAGATGTTAAGTTTGGGCTTCTCTACCTGGCAACACTCAATTACTATGCCAGATGGAACATCACACAGATTTGAAGATCCCACTGTGGCTGCCGATTGCGTCAACAAGAACTGTAAGTAACTGTGACTCATATGTCTGTCCTATTGTGTGAGACAAGTGCACCAGAATGTTTATACTGTGGACTTCCATCTTTCAGCTAGACTGTTTATAATACTATAGACTGTCTCCCAGGTGCCTTGCGCAGTCCATGAGACCGCGATTTTATTTTATTGTTAATGTTATTGTTGATTCTTTGCTCATTTATCTGTTTTCCCTTTTTCTTTTTTTTTTCCTTTTTTTTTAGTTATTAAAGTGGCTTGTGTTATACTTGTTAATCCTCTACTAGTCACATTTCATCTCTGGTAGCACTACTGAGTTCCTATTAGAGCTACCACAGAGCGTTATAGACTGCTTGTGTTTGGGGAGGTTTTGGTGTGCATCTCGATTGGGGACATGCTTGTGCTGGGGTGGGATGTAGATGAGGGTTTAGTGTATTTGGTATGTCGGTCTTGCATGTTTTCTTTTTTTCTTGCTGGTTGTGTCGCCGGTTGGTGTGGTCTTACGTTTTGCTGTAAGGTTTGTTTGTCCATTGTTGTCACCATTGTCTTTATTTTTCCACAATAGTTTCAAATGGTCCAGCCCAGGTTAATTCATATGGATGGAAAAAATCTTGTTTGTTAGTTGGAACTGCAATGGTCTCAATTCCCCAGTAAAACGCAATAGGGTTGTACAGCATCTTCAACATTTGGAAGCTCAAATTGTCTTTCTCCAAGAAACACACTTGAAACCATATGGATAAATCCAAGAATTAGAGCTGGGTGGATTGGTCATGCCTATTACTCCTCATTTCATAGCAAGTCCAGAGGGGTTGCGATTTTTCCTCCCATGTGCATTGCACATTTACTTGGATAGACTATTTTTTGGTTGATAACAGAATTCTCCCCTCTGTGGGCTCATGCTCATATGAGGCTATGGTCATTTCTGACCATGCTCCTGTCACCATGAGTATCCGGTTTAGGGGTTCCGTCCATCCACATATACCATGGTGTTTTTAATAGACGTTTACTTTCAGATGAAAACTTTGTGGAATAGATTTCTACTCAAATCGATATGTTTCTAAGTATAAATAAGACCCCTGACATTTCCATGTCTGTATTGTGGGAAACATTGAAAGCTTATATTAGAGGGGAAGTTATTTTGTATGTAAGTAATGAGAGAAAACAGAAAAGAAAAAAGTAACTGAACTTACAAAGCGTATTGTGCAGTTGGATAGTTTATATGCTATGTCACCAACTCCAGATGTGTACAAAGAACACCTGTCTCTACAGTCAGAATTCAACACATTGACTATGGACCAGCCCTGTGGTTACCTGGCGACTTGTCCAGGGTGTACCCTGCCTTTCGCCCGTAGTCAGCTAGGATAGGCTCCAGCTTGCCTGCGACCCTGTAGAACAGGATAAAGCGGCTAGAGATAATGAGATGAGATGAGATGAGATGAGACGAGACGAGACGAGACTATGGACCAGGTTGTTGAACTACTTCTAAAGTCCCGAAGTAACTATTATGAGCAGGGTGATAAGGCTGGGAGATTATTGGCCCACCAATTATGACAGAACACTTCTTCTCACCAAATTCCTCAAATTTGCACATCCTTGGGTGTTACAATTGACCCTATAAAAATTAATGATGAATTTAAAAATTATTATGCTTCACTATACACATCTGAAACAGTTTCAGATACGCAGGATTTTGACAATTTTTTCACTTCGCTTGAAATTCCTCTGGTCTATCCCGATAGGGTTGAAGAGCTGGAGAAACCAATAACTATTGCTGAACTTTCTGTTGCTGTCTCATCTATGCAAGGTGGCAAATGTCCAGGGCTGGACAGCTATCCAGTTCAGTTTTATAAGAAATTCCAACATAAATTAGCCCCCATTTTAATAGATATGTTTAATAAATCTTTTGAATCTCAAACACTTAATCAAGCTTCTATTTCTCTAATTTTAAAAAAGAATAAGGATCCTCTTGCTTGCTCCTCTTACTGCCCAATTAGTCTGTTAAATGTGGATTTCAAACTGCTGTCTAAAATGCTTGCCCTTCATTTGGAAACGGTGCTCCCAACCATTATCTCTCCTGACCAAACGGGATTTATTAAAAATAGGCACTCTTTCTTTAACTTAAGATGACTTTTTAATATGAATCTCATCTGTACCTCAAGCTGTCCTGGATGTGGAAAAGGCCTTTGATTGTGTGGAGTGGAGGTATCTCTTTTACACCTTAGAGAAATTTAGCTTTGGTAAGAACTTTATTTCATGGGTGAGACTATTGTATTCATCTCCCCATGCCTCAGTGAGGACAAACAACACCCGTTCAGTATACTTTCCCCTTCATTGCTCCACCTGGCAGGGTTGTCCACTAAATCCTCTCTTATTTGCATTAGCCATTGAGCCCCTCTCCATCGCACTTCATTGCGACCCCCGCATTACAGGTATTTTCAGGAATGGAGTAGAACAAATAGTTTCTCTTTATGCTGATGATCTCCTTCTTTATATCTGTCCCTGCTGCTCTCACTATTTTCAGCTCTTTTGGTGTTATTTCCGGTTACAAACTGAATTTAAATAAATTCCCTTTAAACAAGGCTGCACAGGAGTACCCATTACATACCCTACCTTTCAAAATTGCAAAATACAGCTTCTCTTACTTGGAGGTTCAGAGATGGAGGGATATTATCTGCTGTGGCGACCCCTAATGGGAACAGACGAAAGAGGATGTATGCTGGGGTGCTGAGGCATGTGTGTCTGGTGCTCTGGTACCAATAAGTACTTACTCTGCTGTCTGTCCCTTGGCATTGTTGGTGAGACATCATGGTGGTACATAGCACTGAAGCCACTGACATCCTGTCTCGTTAATGGTGATGATTCCTTGATAGCGGGAGAGGGTGGTGTGTCTGGAGAGAATGGGTTGGGGTTAAAGTTGACATGACCATGATGTTCCAGATACACCTCTGTTCGCTGTCTAATTATCTGTGGTGTGACGCTACTCTTGATGCTATACACGTCCTCACACTCCATTCCAGTTGTTACCTCTAACATTTCTTTATTGATTTCAGCCTCTGTGATGGTGGCAGCAGCAGCTGTTTTTTCAAGTTCTAATGCTTCTAGTTTAGCTTCTAGGGTGACCTTTTTCAAATCTAATTTGGCTTTCTCTCTTTTTAGTTTAAGCTAACTTTTGTGCAAACTTGGTGCGCTTGGCTTCAGCTGCAGCTGTGGTTACTGAACACTTGACGGAAGATGTGTGCTTAGAGCTGGATGCTGATTACATCTTTTCAACCTTTTCTGTTGTGTCTGATCTGCCTTTTAGTATGACTTTTTGTAATAGTACTTCTATTACTATTTTACTATGTTTAGGCATACATGAGGGGACAGAGTAGGTCACGAAACCAGAAGATTACTTGTAACTTACATGGACCTGTGCCAGCCAGCAATTTTTCTGCTAAGGCTTGAAGTAAGGGGCCATCATTATGTCCCAGATGACAACCATATGTCTTATGGGAGAGCTGTATCAAACCTTTCTGCTGAGCATCTAAATGCTTCCTGCAGAGAAGGGCATTTCACCCCTGACTTTTTCTGATACAAATGGACTTTTATGCACCAAAGGTCTTCCATTTTTCTTTAAACTCAGAGGCCATTCCTTTGATTATGCATTTTCCCTGTGGGTTTTTTAAAAAAAAAATTTAAGCTTTACACTATTTTATTTCTGATTAATGTTCTGATAACCTTTCTCGTCTATTGCAGAAGGTGGCCTTTTTTACCAAGGATTTATTTCTGCGAATAGTGGTTAGTGCTGTTATTTTCTTTTATTCTTCACTAAAAGGGCCCCATGTTGGGCTCCATGTGCCGAAAACTGTTATAATCCTAACTTGATTTAAGTCTCGTAGTACTGAGTAGATGCTTGGTAAATTCAAAGATTTCTTTATTGTCAATTCACTACATATCCAGGACATAGGAGAATCGAAATGCCGTTTCTCTCTCACCTTACTTGTAAAAAACAGATAAAGATTTTTACACACACAAATTATATATATATATATATATATATATATATATATATATATATATATATCCAATATTTATTCATATAGATAAATTAAGAAAAACAATTTATATAAATCTAGATAATATAGATAAAAAAATACACTCTAAAATCAATGTACAAAATAGCAGTAGTGCAATACAGTACAATAACGGAGAAGATGCAAGAAGAGCAGCTTATGAGGTGTATATGAACCATAGTGCAAATGAGCAGTAGCAGCAGATACAGCAGTAATGCTAATGTTTGTGGTGTGATGTGCAAACGGATGAGGTAGTTTTCTTGTGTGAATGAATGTGTTACAGACTAGGGGTAGGTAGTGGACAGAGTTCAGCATCCTGACAGCCTGGTGGATGAAGCTGTTTAGCAGTCTTGTGGAGCGGGCCCGGAGGCTCCGGTACCTTTTCCCTGAGGGCAGGAGGCTGAAGAGTGAATGTGAAGGGTGGGAGGTGTCACCAGCGATGCTGATGGCTCTGTGGGTGAGATGGGTGTGATAGATGTCCGTAAGGGAGGGCTGAGGGGTACTGATGATCTTGCTGGCTGTGTTCACTATGTGTTGCAGAGTCTTCTGGCAGGAGGCACTGCAGCCTCCGTACCACGCAGTGATGCAACCAGTGAGGACACTCTCAATGGTGCCCCTGTAGAATGAGCACATAATGGGGGTGGGACTCGTGCACTCCTCAATTTGTGGAGGAAGTAGAGGTGAGTTTGAGCCTTCTTGGCCAGAAATGCGGCGTTGTTGGACCAGGAGAGGTCCTCAGCGATGTGCACCCCTAGGAATTTGGTGCTGCTCACCCTCTCCACTGCAGCACCATCGATGGTCATAGGGGGATGCTGTGAGTGACCTCTCCTGAAGTCGACTACAATCTCTTTGGTCTTCTCCACGTTCAGGAAGAGATTGTTGTCTTTACTCCACTCGACCAGTTGACTCACCTCATTCCTGTAGTTGGCTTCATTGTTGTGTGACATCACGAGAGGTTGGCTGGCTCTCAGCAGGACCCTTCAATCAGTGCAAGGACACAAAGGTTAAAATAAATCAAGATTTTTTAATGTTATGCCAGGAGATTAAACAGAAAAGGTATCTCAAAGTCCAATGTTCAAACAAAGATGGATTCCCAAAAGTCAAACTCAAACAATGTCTCTGGCTTTAGAACAACAAAATTATAGGCAGATTTCCTTCAGTCCAATATCCTTTTCACAGAACATACAAAATCTTCTGCCTTACTTGAGTCCAGTCAACAATCCCTGTAGTCTTCAGCCCGGTGGCAGCCCAGTAGCAGGCGTTCGTAACACAGGTAAGTATTTCAGTACAAAAATCCCTCAGGTAAGAATTCCAGATAAGCATTTCGATGAATACTCCGCCCAGCAGGATCCACTCAGCAGGAGAGTCTATGAACCTCACTCCTCTCCCCTTTACCTTCACACTGAGAGTTTTGAGCTCTCACAAAGCCCTCTTACTCATTAGGCCCTCATTGGCCACAGGTATGCTGCCGTGTTGTGTGCTGAGGGGTGAAGTTCCTAACTCCACCACCAGATGGAGTTATAGCTGCCAGTGGTTGGAGCCATCTGCATGGGATATAGCGCCCCTCCAAGACGCAGCCTCTCGGGATGTCACAGTTGTTAGTGATGAGGCCCACCACAGTCGTGTCATCCGCAAACTTGATGATGTGGTTGGTGCTGTAGATTGGTACACAGTCATGGGTCAGCAGGGTGAAGAGCAGCGGGCTGAGCACACACCCTTGTGGGGCTCCTGTGCTCAGCATGATGGTCCTGGAGGTGTTGCTGCCGACCCGCATGTTCTGTGGCCTCCCTGTAAGAAAGTCCAGCACCTAGTTACAAAGAGAGCTGTTGAGTCCCAAATGTCTGAGTTTTTGTATTAGCTGCTGGGGAATGATTGTGTTGAATGCCGAACTGTAATCCAAGAACAGCATTCGCACATAGGTGTTCTTTGAGTCCAGGTGAGTGAGGTGGAGAGTGAGGTGGAGAGCAGCGGAGATAGCATTCTCTATGAGCCTGTTTGACCTATATGCAAACTGGAATGGGTCATGAGAGGGAGGGAGAATGGACTTGATGTTCTGCATGACCAGTCGCTTAAAGCAATTCATGATGATGGAAGTCAGTGCTACGGGCTGATAGTCATTATAGCTAGATGGGAGGGGCTTCTTTGGCACTGGTATTATGGTTGTAGCTTTGAAACATGTGGGGACAACAGCTTGGTTCAGGGAGATGTTAAAGATGGAGCTCAGGGATGCCCTCACTGACATGGCACAGTCCTTCAGAACACAACCAGGTATGTTGTCTGGTCCAGCTGCCTTACGTAGGTTGATCCTGGAGAGGGTCCTCTCCACACTGGCTGGATCCAGACATACAGCCTGTTCATCCGGGGGAGGAGTGGTCTTCTATGCTGGTGTGGTGTTTTGTGTTTCAAAGCGTCCAAAGAAGTCATTTAGGCAGTTTAGCAATGTGATGTCACTCTCACAGGTCCGTGGTGGGGGGTTGTAGTTTGTGAAGGTTTGAATGCCATGCCAGAGAGACTGTGCATGTCTGGTCTTGCTGAAGTGTCCAGATATTTTATTGCTGTACTGGCATTTTGCCTCCTTGATGCTGCAGGACAGGTTGGCTCTAGCTGTTGTTAGACCTGCGGTGTCACTGGCCCTAAAGGCTGCGTCTCGAGCCCGCAGGAGGCTGTGAACCTCTCTAGACTGGTACCAAAATTCAAAAAAGTGCTTATTTAAGGAGTTAAAGGCATTTTTGAGACAAAGTCAGCAAACAGTCTTATTTTGTCAATTTGGGTGTGCCAAATTCAAATCTGCAATATGCCGAGCTCTATCTGACCTCTGTTGACCTCTAGAGGTCATTGAACTTTGGGCCTGTAAACGTTTCAGCTGAACCCAGTTTCTCAGCTTTCTAAGGAATGAAATGTACTAAAATGATTAATGAAGTTAGCAAATGGCCTTGTTTGTTAAATGTTTGGGTGCTGAATTCATTTTTCATTTGTAAAACGACATATGACCTCTGATAACCTCAAGGTCATTAAACTTGGCCTATAGGCCTATGCATTTAACGGCATTTTTAAACTGACTTTACTCCCCCCAAAAGAATATGAACAGACAAAAAACAAATAGAAAGGAACAAATACAACATTAAATGCCAGTCCATGTACATGTGACTTACTTTTCACAATGAGAATGCCTAGGCGATCACCTTACATAACATTGCATTACATTTAGCGGTTATTGTTTATACAAAGCTACTGAAAAAAGGACAGATTCAGCAGCATACAAAATGTGGGGGCATACAGGGTATACAGGTTAATCAGGGTTAGTATATATGAGAGTTTTTTTCTTTGTTGTTTGTTTTTTGTAAATGCTTTACCCCGTTTAAAACAAAACAAAAAACAAACAACAAAGAAATATTCTTGTTCATATTCTTTTTGGGGGGAGTAAAGTCAGTTTAAAAATGCCGTTAAATGCATAGGCCTATAGGCCAAGTTTAATGACCTTGAGGTTATCAGAGGTCATATGTCGTTTTACAAATGAAAAATGAATTCAGCACCCAAACATTTAACAAACAAGGCCATTTGCTAACTTCATTAATCATTTTAGTACATTTCATTCCTTAGAAAGCTGAGAAACTGGGTTCAGCTGAGACGTTTACAGGCCCAAAGTTCAATGACCTCTAGAGGTCAACAGAGGTCAGATAGAACTTGGCATATTGCAGATTTGAATTCGGCACACCCAAATTGACAAAATAAGACTGTTTGCTGACTTTGTCTCAAAAATGCCTTTGGGTGTCACAATTCTGGATTTTGGTACCAGTCTACTCCTGTCAGCCAAGGCTTCTGGTTAGCACAAACAGTGATGGTTTTTCAGTGAGTGACATCAGTGCATTTAGCGATGTATGATGTGATGGCCTCAGTGTATTCCTCTAAGTCTATGTGGTTGTTGTAAGTGGCTAAGCTAAAGCTAGGTTTCACTTAAACCTAAGCAACAAAGACTGTCTTAAAGAGTTTAATTTAGAATTAAATTAATTTACTGCAGAGCTTCATTGAAGAGATGTCCATGGGGTCTTATTTAGTGAAGGCTCAAATTAAATTAACTCGGATTACCAGGTTTGCCTTTTATTGCATCATCCTTACTGGATTTTGGTTTAATAAAAGTATAAAGATGGTAGCATAGATTGTTGAGTACAAATGAACTGGAAATAAATAATTTTAAAAAACTAGCTGGTCCATTCTATAATTGCGGGTACATTTCACTTGTTGACGATGTTATCAACTCTCATCATTAAACTGGGCAATCTATTAACAGAATTAACGAGTTGACATTTTCTACCATTTTGTGTCTTAACTCCACATGCTAACCTCCAACTAGCTACCACATGGCATGTATAAAAACAGAATTTTATGGATATTTATCATATTATTGTTTTTTAAAAAAAATGAGTGAGAGATTCACTCCAGTATCACAACAGCAGCAAACAATAGCAAATAATGTTTATTTTTTGGGTTTTGTTTGGCTTTAAGCAATACTAGCTAGAAAATGAAATATGAAAATGAAATATTTTGCAAATTATTGAAATCCTAACATGATGTGGGTTTACTGGGTCTTTTATAGTTAAGAGTAAGCAACTCAAAAAAATATAGAAAAAGAACATAACCTTTTCATAACAGAACAGTTTCTTCTGAGTTACATATTACCTATGTTATTTCTAGTATCTGATGATGAAACGGATCCCTCCTGAGGTGCTTCTCAAGACTGATCTCTCCTGAGGCACTTCACAGTACCACTAAGGCATAGAGTTGCAGATGGGAAAATGCCCACCTCAGAACTGCTGGATTCCGAATGACTCATGAGCGTGACTGCACAAACTTGTCATCAAACCGTCAGTCTCTCTTGTCAGTTATGAGACAAGCCTGAGATTTCATAGCATCCGGTCTTCTCTTTATTTCCTCCAGCTGTTTGTTTTTTCTTGCACAGCTTTCTGTCTTGGTTGACATGCCTCTGCAACATCGCGTGGCGGTAGGGGACAGTGCATCTGGAGTGGCAGACTGGGGTGGTGGTCCCTCTTTTTAAGAAAGGGGACCGGAGAGTGTGCTCCAATTATAGGGGAATCACACTTCTCAGCCTCCCAGGGAAGGTTTACTCCAGGGTACTGGAGAGGAGAATTTGACCAATAGTCGAACCTCGGATCCAGGAGGAACAATGCGGTTTTCGTCCTGGTCACGGAACACTGGACCAGCTCTATACCCTTCATAGGGTGCTCGAGGGTTCATGGGAGTTTGCCCAACCAGTCCACATGTGCTTTGTGGATCTGGAGAAGACATTCGACCGTGTCCCCCATGGTATTCTGTGGGGGGTGCTTCGGGAGTATGGGGTTCGGGGCTCTTTGCTAAGGGCTGTCCGGTCCCTGTACGAACGGAGCAGGAGTCTGGTTCGCATTGCCGGCAGTAAGTCAGACCTGTTCCCAGTGCATGTTGGACTCCGGCAGGGCTGCCCTTTGTCACCAGTTCTGTTCATAATTTTTATGGACAGAATTTCTAGGCGCAGCCAGGGGCCGGAAGGAATCCTGTTTGGGAACCACAGGATTTCATCTCTGCTTTTTGTGGATGATGTTGTCCTGTTGGCTTCTTCAAACCAGGACCTTCAACATGCACTGGGGCGGTTTGCAGTCGAGTGTGAAGCAGCTGGGATGAGAATCAGCACCTCCAAGTCCGAGGCCATGGTTCTCGACCGGAAAAGGGTGGCTTGCCCTCTCCAGGTTGGTGGAGAAGTCCTGCCTCAAGTGGAGGAGTTTAAGTATCTCAGGATCTTGTTCACGAGTGAGGGAAGGATGGAGCGTGAGATCGACAGGCGGATCGGTGCAGCCTCCACAGTGATGCGGTCGCTTTACTGGTCCGTCGTGGTGAAGAAGGAGCTGAGCCAAAAGGCGAAGCTCTCAATTTACCGGTCGATCTACGTTCCGACTCTCACCTATGGTCATGAGCTTTGGGTAATGACCGAAAGAACAAGATCGCGGATACAAGCGGCGGAAATGAGTTTCCTTCGCAGGGTGGCTGGGCGCTCCCTTAGAGATAGGGTGAGAAGCACAGTCACTCAGGAGGAGCTCGGAGTAAAGCCGCTGCTCCTCCACATCGAGAGGAATCAGCTGAGGTGGCTCGGGCATCTTTTTCGGATGCCTCCTGGACGCCTCCCTGGGGAGGTGTTCCAGGCATGTCCCCCTGGGAAGAGGCCCCGGGGAAGACCCAGGACACGCTGGAGGGACTATGTCTCTCGGCTGGCCTGGGAACGCCTCAGTGTTCTTCCCGAGGAGCTGGCCGAGGTGTCTGGGGAAAGGGCAGTTTGGGCTTCCATGCTTAGACTGCTGCCTCCACGACCCGGTCCCGGATAAGCGGAAGAAGACGAGACGAGACGAGCTTTCTGAGAGCCTTTTCCCATCGATTTCTGGTGCACCAAGTCCTCTTGCTTCTTTTCTTTGCCTGGCTCTTGGTTCCTTTCTGCATGAAAGTATTGTTTTCAGTTGTAATTTAAATTTCAACAAACTAATTTTTTTCTGATTTGGGGTTATATATCAATATAATATAAGAATTCATTTACAGGTGATTTTTTTTTATTTTTTTTTATCATGACAAATGTTAAACCAAAAATCAGAAAACATGTATTGCTTGCATCAGATTGGGTATAAGCCAGTATCAAGTCTTTCCACAGATTTTAGAGCTTAGAATTCTTATAGCTTTGACATAGCCGGAGCTTTTTTATTATTATTAGACTATTATTTTTTAATTTCCTTTTTTATTTTTCCTTTTTATTTTTTTTATTTTTTCTGTGTGTTTGTGTAGTTTGATGTTCGTTTGAGTGTTTTGTCCACCGGTTGTGGTGTAGTTCCGGACCCAGTTTTGGGCGTCGGTTCCCTCCAGGCCTTGGTTCGCCGCGGGTGATGCCTGTGCGCCCAGCTATGGACTGCAGTGAGCTCGTTGCTCATTTTAACATTGTGGTTGTCCAGCGCTCTGTGCTTTAGTGCTTGGCGTGATGTTCCAAGCGATGTTGCTCGGTGGCTGTGCAGGTGGTTTGGGACATACCAGCGCTCTGCGTGGCAGTGCTTCTGTGCTCGCTTTGTGGATCCATGGCGTGGTGTTCAAGCGATGTTGCTGGCGGCGTTGCGGTGGCTGTGCTGGAGGTGTGGGACTTGTTTTCGTGCGCCTTTTGGTGGGACTGTGGCCGCTACACCACTGGAATTACATCCTGACCTCTATTTGGTGGACTTTTTTTTTTGTCTATAATTGTAAAGCGTCCTTGGGTTTTAGAAAGGCGCTATATAAATTGAACCTATTATTATTATTATTGGCAGATTGATCATGACAACTCCAGGATTTTGGAATTGGCCTGTTTTACAGCCCTGTTTTGCATAAACTGGATTTGCATTCGAAATAGAAACAACAGTATTTGAGGTTCACAGTATGTCTGTTCCATGAATCAAACTCTCCTTTTTCAATGATGCCAAGGTTTCGATTCTGTGGCACCTTTAATGCCCAAAGATGTCCACTGCTATGCTTTGAATAGATAGCTGTCTTTAGTTTTATTTATATCTTAATGCTGACTAAATCGCTTAGGTGAAATTTAATCTCCATCTCCCTTTCCCTCCTCTTCTCCCTCTTAAAAATAAATTAGACTTATCTCCTCTTCTTACTCAGTCCTTGGGCATGATATTTGACTGGTGTGGTGGCTGTGTACAACATTTTTCTGTGTGGACTAGAGCTTATTTTGTCCTGCTAATTTAAAAAATGTCAGGATTCTTGGACACGACAGCCAGTCATAAGAATTATGCTGCATTTGGCTTTGTGGAGTGTGGTCCTTGCACTGGAAAGAAACAAAAAGCTATCAAGTCTTGTCTGGTGTGCTTGGACTCGTACTGTCCAACTCACTTTGAGCTCCATGAGGAACTGCACTCAGGACAGCACCACAATGTAATGAACGCCATGGGGTTTCTCCATGACAAGATCTGCTCCAGGCATGACAAGCTGCTAGAGGTCTTCTGCTGCTTGGATCAGCAGTGTATCTGTCCCATGTGTATGATGGATGATCACAAAGGACATAGAATTGTGTCTGCTTCAGCAGAAAGAACAGAGAAACAGGTTTGTAATGAAAATGAAATATTTTACAAATTAATGTACAAAACAAATACAGTAGTACTAAATTTGACGGCATTCAGTATGTTAATGATAAATATTTAATAAACCTATATGTTAACAATTAAAGTGCACACTTATAACACTTAACTGTATCTGTAGGACATTTCTCCTGCCACATAATTGCCAGCGTTATAGCAAAAGTATTTTAAATTTGAACTTATTCCACTGTACAGTATATCAGTGTGTGACATTGAAGTTTAAGCTGTATAACTAGGGGTGTTAAAAATAAATTTGCCAGGACCAGCTTCTGTGTAATTTGAGTATGAAAACACACTGCAGATGCTGTCTGTTACCCACTTCATCATGTTCTGGAACTCAGCAGGACAGTCTGCCCTAGAAAACCCCATGTGCATAAACAGTTAATGCAGGTAGAGTAAAAATAAAAAGCAGTGACACCTGTCATTGAGTTAATCTAATATGATCATACATTACTCCATGAGTCATGGCATATCCAAGGATGGAAAAATTGAGAAATTATAGAAAATGTGTCAAAATTCAATTGTGGAAGTATCCAGTAAAAACAATTTTATGTTAAATTTAAAAGTAAAAAAACAAACAAAATTGCTACTTTTAAATATATTGCATTAAAATGTACAACCCCATTTCAAAAAAAGTTGGAATGCTGTGTAAATAAAAACAGAATACGATGATTTGCAAATCATGGAAGCCCTATATTTCATTGAAAATAGCACAAAGACAACATCAAAAAACACCTGGTGGAACGGCTCATAACTAATTAGGTTAATTAGCAACAGGTCATTAGCTAGAAGTTGGCTTGCTTACCTAGCCAATTATATTAGCTGCTGGAATTGATTCTAAACATCAGAAATCAGGTATTTAAGTTAAATATTAAGTTAATGTTAGTAAATTACTTAGACTTACCTTTTCAAAACATGCTTTTTCAAATTAGATGGAGTCCATGCCTCCTATGGAGGTAAAGGAGGTAAGTCTTCACTTACTCCAGCATGTTGAAACATTTTACTGCGGTAGGGTCAGGGCACTCATATATTTGACACTGCATTCTAGTGGCTTATCCATCTTCAGATACACATAGATGTGTTAGCTACATTGTGTAGCATGAGAAGGTCACTGTAGATGAAGACTTGCTATGAGTCTACATAAAAATGTAAAGCGTGTCAGTCTATTCTTGAATAATATGTATTTAGTGTACTGTATTTGTGAAATGAATAAGTGAAGCAGTGGACACACGCTAGGATCCTACTACACATGCATTCAATGTTTCACACAATTGATCTGAATGCTTAACAGAGCCAGATGGGTGAGCCAAAGAGGAAATTGCAGCAAAGAATCCTGGACAGGAAAAGGGAGCTTGAGGAACTACAGAAAGCTGTGGAGTCTCACAAGGTATACTTAGGAGGCTGAAAGAAAAACAGCACCAGGAGCCCCCCCTCCTTTTTTTTTTAAAGATCTGACAAACAAAGAAAAAAGGAAAAGTTTTGGATCACAGTGCAACCCCAATGAGTATTGCTGATAAAGAAGAGAGGGCCATTAATCACAAGTTGGCTATACTAAGGTATGAATGAGTGTGTGAATGTATATTTGTATGGTGCCTTGTGATGGACTGGCATCCCATCCAGGATGAATTCTCCAACCATATGTTTTAGCGATAGGCTTTGGATCCACCGCAAAGATAAATGAATGAACAGAGGAATACATAGACTAAACTTAAAATAGGTTAGAAAGTATCTCAAATTGTTCTAAAATAATTTTAAATGTCAGGGAACTCATGGACAAAACACTGATGATCCGATTCAACTGGTGTTAAGTTGGAAAAGAACAAGAACTTGTGTGTGTGTGTGTGTGTGTGTGTGTGTGTGTGTGTGTGTGCACGTGCAGCGTTCTGCACAGGCAGCACTGGAAGAGAGTGAGAAGACATTCACTGAAATTATTTGCTTCATTGAGAAAAAACGCTCTGAAGTTCAGGGCCTAATTCGAGTTCAAGAGAAGATTGCAATAAACCGAGCCGAATGCCTCCTGAAGCAGCTGGAAGAAGAAATCGCTGAGCTTCAGAGGCAAGATGATGAGCTGCAGCAGCTCTCACTCACAGAGGATCACATTCATTTTCTTCAGGTATTTTCCTGATTTCAGGAAACTGACTGGTGTAACAGTCCTCTGGTGACTGTGGCTCTGTTTCAAGGACTGTATAAGAAATGCAGCATATACTATAAACTGTTCAAACATGTTTTGTTTCCTTGTTTGTAGCGGTATGTGTTTCTCACTGCCCCTCTTGGATCTTCAGATTTACCCACCATCACTATTAGCTCTGTCCTCTCCTTTGTGGAAGTAGCAAAGTCTGTAAATGAACTGAAAAGGCATCTGGAAGATTTTTGTAAAGCAGACATGGAGAAGATTGAAAACAGAGGTAATGTTGAAATCACATTAACTGTTTCATCAATATAAGGTAACCTTTATATTCACTTTACTACATAGTAATTGTTGCACTTGCACATTTGTGTAGCAGTTGTAGTGCAGCACATTTTCCATGCACAAGTTGTAGTGTGTGTACTGATATTAAGAGTCCATCTATCTGGACCATAATGTGTCTCTGCTAATAAGCTACCTCTGCTGCACCAAAAAGAAGGTGTCCTCATGTGTGTTTTACAGGAGAGCCCAAAGATAAGTCTCTCTTTCTTCCCACTGGTCATATAAACCTTATGCACTGTTCATGGCACCACAATTATAACGTTTATTTTTAAAATGCCTGTGTATAGTATTTTAATGCCTGCGACCAGTCATTTGTCCCCCCGCCAGAATAAGGTAAATAAACCTGAACAGTAGAATATAAGAATTAAAAAGAAATGGGGAAAAAAAAAACTGTGGATGAAACTCACTCACTAACTAACTAACACACACACACACACACACACACACACACACACACACACACACACGTAGTCCATATTAAGTGCTTTTTTTCTCTCTCTTTCTCCCCCCATAGTTAAGCAAATTCAAATCCTTATACCCATGACCAGAGAGGAGATCCTGCAGTGTAAGTCATTCTGGCAAAATGAACATATGCACACACACACACACACACACACACACACACACACACACACACACACACACACACAGAGGAAATTTGCCTGAGTAATTGAAGAAAATTTTACTCTACGCTATATAACATTTTGGTCTCTTTCTCTTTAAAAAAAAAAGTAAAAGTTACTCTTTTGATAGAGCTGTTTTTTCAGAGTCAATTCTCCTCAGTTCAGTGTTTAATATTTTACTCTTTGTGGTGGTATTTGACTCTGTGTCTTGAAATTAACTCTTGTACTATTTTACTCACTTCAGAGCCACAACCAACTCTGGTACAGCAAATTAATGAACTGAACGTAATTTTAACATCAGTAACCAAAAAGAACATTTAAGCTGTTTGTTTGTGAAATGAATAAATAAGGGGAAAGCCATCACCCATTATACAAAAATTATATGCTTCTTCATCAGATTACTGTGAGCTAACCATGGATCCCAACACAGCATACAGACGTCTTAGCCTGTCCGAGAGTAACCGAGCAGTGTCCAACTATGACCAGGACTTGCCTTACCCATATCATCCAGAGAGGTTTGATTGGCCCCAAGTGTTGTGTGAGCAGCCGGTGTGTGGACGCTTTTACTGGGAGGTGGAGTGGAGTGGTGGAAATGGTGTTAACATTGCTGTCTCCTATAAAAGCATCCCCAGGAAGGGCGGTCGCAACGAGTGCTGGTTTGGCTGCAGTGATCAGTCGTGGAGGCTCTATTGCTCACCATTTAGATATGCTTTTAGGCACCATGGCAAGGAAACATACATCCCCAAAATGAACAACTCCACCAGGATTGGCGTGTATGTTGATTACATTGCTGGGATACTGTCCTTCTACAGCATAGCTGGAAAAATGATTCTGCTCTACAAAGTGCAATGTGAGTTCACCGAGCCTCTGTATCCAGGATTTACTGTGTGGCCAGGCTCCAAACTGACACTCTGTTTTCCTACACAGGTCAAATACATATGAGAGATTTTTGAGACCTGATAAATTTTCTTCATCCAGTTCATGTTTGTTATTTTCAGCATAAAAATGGGTGATCCAGTTCATCAGTAGCTTAGAGCACTAATGCTGTGTTCACACTTATACCGGTATGATAGTGGTATAACTGTATCGAAACAAAGTATACCGGTACAGTTTAGTGCATCTGTCCACACTAGCGAGAAATGTTTGTGGTTTTCTTTCACGGTAGTTGAAATGCGCGTGCGCGAAATGTTTCCGTGGTTACCGAGTAACTTCCTTCCGAGAATATATGGCATCCGTTATTTCGAGATCTCGAGAAAACAAAACAATTATTCCGTGATCTCGAGAAAACAAAACAATTATTTCATGTTCTCAGCTGGATCACTGTATCTCCGTCGGTAGAGATGAAGCCGGGCCAGTCTTCTGCGGAGGTGCCGCGGACTAATTTTGAAATTATCCCTTATTAAAAGACTTAATGCAATCTCTCCCTGTGTCAACCCCTGATCAAAATATTGCCTTATTAGGTGATCGATTATTCCAGACATTCTAATGACCAAAGTTGCGTCTATACAGAATGAGAAATAGCCCCAAAGTCAGCATATCACAAGTCTCTTGGCGCACCTGAATGAACCATTTCTCAGCTGTTTTCTCGAGATCACGGAATAATTGTTTTGTTTTCTCAAGATCTCGAAATAACGGTTTTGTTTTCTCGAGATCTCGAATTAGTTGTGTTGTTTTCTCGAGATCCTGAATTAATTATGTCATTATCTCGGGATAACAAGGTGAATTAAAAAAAGGATTATATGAAGGGCTTCTCTCGGCTTCCGTACGGATGAAACAATGTGTGTGTGCTTTTTGTTGTCAATGTACAGTCTGTATTTCTGGTGGTCATTTATTCAGTCGAATCGTATAAAACGCGCGAGGCAGTTGAGAAAGAAACAAACGAATCTCCATTCTTCACTATTTTATTCAGCGAAGACATCGATTGAGGTGTGTGACTTTGCGCGTGCGCATTATATTTGTATCGATACAGAGCCGCTTCATCTGTCCACACTACAGCGAAGCGCTACAGTACCGATCCTGTACCGGTACGAAACCCATACATTGTGGGTTTCGTACCGACACAGTTATACCGCTACAGTACCGGTATAGTTGCTAGTGTGGACAGGTGTTGCGGTACGAAAGTAGTTTCGTATCGGTACAAAATCCCTAGTGTGGACAGGGTATAAGTTAGCTGGCTCTGGTATGCTGGCAGGGATTCTAAAAGAAAAATGTGGTGGTATTTTAAAAAGTGCATCATTTTGTTATCTGAGTGTTGTGTTATTGCTCATTACTAGTTTGATGGTTATTGTAGAAAATTATCAATGCTGTTATTAAAAATTAAACTATTTAATCTCTCCTGAGCTTGTGCATATGTGCACACATGCTGAGACCACCAAGTCATATGGTGACCTTATGTCCTTATAAAAATTGCCCATTGTCAGTGGACGTCATTCATTTGTTTCTTCTCACCTCATTCACTTCAGTTTTTTTTTTTTAAAGCTATCTACAGGGGGCTGCAAAAGTAGGTATACAAGTAAGGATTATTCCAGCATTACCAGTATTATAATAGTGGTGCTAAGTTTCATTTAATACTAACATTTTGTGCAAACGTTTTTTCATTACTGTATACCTACTTTTGCAGCCCCCTGTACATAACAGCTTGTGACTCTGGTCAGACCAACAGTGCACAAGGTGACAAGTGCACCTGCCTTCTAAAGCTGGTGATCAGAGGTGGACAAAGTACCCAATTTCATTACTTAAGTCAAAGTACAGATCCCATTGGTCAAATGTTACTCCAATACAAGTGAAAATTGTACAGTCAAATTTTTACTTAAGTTAAAGTACTGAAATATTTGCTTTTAAAAATACTTAAGTATTAAAAGTACATTTTCTGTCAATGCATTGTTGTATTATTGCCACAACACTTACAAAGCCTAATGCCTCTGAAGCAACCGAGTGGATCTACTGACTAGCTTGTAGAACCTGTAGAATAACACCTGGTAGAATGTTACAAAATGAAAAACACAACTGAACTGAAAAAGAACCATTGTCAATAACTGCCCAACAGCAACACTGCTTTAAGACAAAAAAAAAAAAAGCCAGACCATCATCTGACATCAAAACAAACAAGTGTTGCCAGGCAAAACAAACCTTGCCTGGTAGCACTTGTGATGAATATGAAGGAAGTTATCATGAAAAAATAGATACTCTATGGGTACATGTTGCAACTGTTTATAAATAAAATTGTTTTCTGATACCATGTCCATACAGTAAATATAGCATATATATTTACTCTATGAGGCAGTAGCCACAAAAATGAAGCGTAATCCAAAAATGAACAATTTAAAAATCACAGAAGTAAAATATACCAAGTGTCTGTACTTTATATTATTCTACTCTTACCTCTTACAGTTTTTGAAACCGAAACCTCCGAACCGAGGCAGGCATACACACGCTGTCGCCATGACTGAAACTCTTATTTCGTGGAAATGGCCCAGTGCTAGAGCTCAGTGGAATGCACTTTCCCTCTGTAATAAGCATAAACATGTCTGAAAATTATTTCTTTAGTCTAGTCCATTTATTTGAATGGTGAACCGAATTTTATACACTCACCAGCCATTTTAATTGGAATACGTGTCTGCACATGCGCAGTGTGCAATTGTTACACTCTTACAGCACTATGACATAGTGGCTAGTAACTCTATATGAGGCAGTTGACATGACATGTCCTTCCCACGCCATGTGGCGCATCGGGCAGCGCCGATCTCCGTTTTGTAGCCCTTGGCCTCTCGCCTATTACATAGCTAGGGTTACAGTGGAGGGCTAGTCCTCTGGTAACCACGAGAGTTTAACTCCCCACTCGCATCTGTATTGCAGCGTGCCTTGCCAGATGGTAGTAGGTACCATTTTTATGATGGTCTTTGGTATGACCCGACCGTGAATAGAACTCACGATTTCCCGATCGAGAGGCGGACACGCTACCACTAGGCCACTAGCCGGTATATGAGGCAGTAACCACAACAAAAACAATTTTGACCTTTTTGGTGACCTTAACCAGATGACCCTCAAAATGTTGGAGGTTCTATTTGAGACCAATGCCCATCTATCCTGAAAGTTTCATGAAGATCAATCCAGCCATTTTCGCATAATATCATTAACAAAAAAATGAAACAAAGAAAGAAACCCGGCTGAAAACAATACCTCGCCCCACTTACTCTGTAGCGGGCAAGGTAAAAATTCCAACAATTTGTTATGACTGACTAGTACAATACTATCCATCTCACAGGCCACGCACGCGCAACCTGTGTATGTATTCATGCACATATGAATCTATCTGTGGAATCATGGTGGTTTAATGTTAAGCTAGCTAGTTAGTGAAGCTCCACCTGACATCCTAGCAAAATCTTTTCAAACTCAAAATCATACTGTGTAGCTAACGTTACTAGAAAAGAAAGATTTCTACATTTTGTTTATTTGGCAAGCTTATGCTAACACATTTCTGAAAGCACTTCAGATAAGTTAATGTTATTAATGTTAGTGTAACTCCATGTTTACACACTGTGTCTACATTAACTAGCTATGTGTTAACGTTCGCCATGGATGAGGCTATGGCAATTTGGTGGGCAAATCCATAGAAAGTCATTTGACTAACCAGCGTACATAGCTATTGCAACGTTATCGCTCACTCTAAAAGCACAAACAACTTTATTTCAAGCTTTCCCTTGAAGCTTTCTCTTTTACATACCTCAATATACTTCCGCAGGTCAGACAGCAAGCTTTTATAGGCTGTGATGTACTCCATTTTAGGCAAACAAAGCAAACCTTTAAAACGAAACAACTCTTTATTCCTTTCAGAAAACTGAAACATGGGTTCTAGCTATAGCCATGGGTGTGTGCATTCCCCAGAAGTACCGCCTCCTTCCATTCTGCCATCAACTGATCATGTTAAATAATGCTGCAGAGAAATCATTGATCTTGATTTCATCCAGTCTATGGATGTGACCTGACCTTAGTGGTTACTGATAAGCTGTCTCAGTGTCACCTGTGAAAAAATCAATCACGTTTTAGAAAAGAAAAGAAAAAACCATCCACTTTCAAAACCATGTCATAGGAACGAGGACTTTAATAGAAATGTAGTGAAGTAAAAAGTACAATATTTGTCTTTCAAATGTAGTGAAGTTAGTCATAAGTTGCCAAAAAAATTAATGCTCAAGTAAAGTACAGATACTCAAAAAGTGTACTTAAGCACAGTACTCAAGTTAATGTACTTCGTTACTGTCCACCTCTGCTGGTGATAATCTCATAACTTGATTAGTTGGCTATGAGTTAACATGTCTGGGTGCCGCAGCTTGTCAGAAGGCCACTAATGTGGTGGAGTGGGTTGCCCTTATAATGCCATGCTCATACAAGTAAATTGTGAATTAGTCTAATTAATTAGTCACAAATTAATTTGATAACTCACATATACTGTACAGGCCATAGTGTATTTCCCTCCATTTTTCCATATCAATGCCGAGTGAGGTTACCCTCAGCATCTCTTCCTCGGCGAAGCCTTACTGGCCCCCAACTTTCGGGTTGCCAGCTGTGGTTTAAGTGTCTTGTGGCTGACCTACTTTGTTGGTCGCTATCAATGTATTAGTGTTGAGTTATTGTTGAATTCAGTTTGTGCTCAATAATTTGTTCAGATTGTCTCTACTACCAGAAGAAACAAACAGTGTAATGTATTGTTTTCTTTTTTGCTGCATTCCAGGAGTGTTGCCCTCAGAATACTGGTCTTTGGTGGTGGATCATGGTATTACTGAATCCCACTATTCATAAGCTCCGCTCCAGAAGGAATAGCAGGATAATGCATGTTTGCATGGAAGCTGCAAGTAGGCAGCATGTCTGTATTCAGTGTCTCACCATTCAGCTCGACCTAAGTTTGGAGTTATATACTGTAAGTGTGACAGCACAAGAAGGCTGTTAGCTATAAACAGTGATAGACAAATTAAAAAGCCCCAAAAAAGCTTGACTTGGTCTAACAACACCTGATAAACTATACCAGTATGTCTTGACTATGCGGAGTGCGTGTGTGCTGTCTGTGGTACCATGGCAACAGTAAACAATACGTCACAGTGGCTGTATAGCTTTTGCATATTCGCATTTCCTCTCTAAGTTGGCAATGAGCAAATAAAACTCAGCCCAAGTTTATTTTTGTTTTTTTATAAACCTGAAATTTGCATGTTTAATATTTCCAGACCCTCTCTATGAAGACTTTTTCATAAAATATGCATAAATATGCACTTTCCCAGGTGCAATGCTTTACAGAGAGGAACTGAAAAGATTAAACATACAACTTTCTAGGTTGGTAACTTGCTCATTGCCAAGCTAGATCCAAAACAAAAAAATGAATATCCAAAAGGTATACGGACCAGACTAAAAAAAACAAGAACATAACCATATATCAGTGTTGTAATACTTGTCTTGGTGGTGATGTTCATCCTTTGGAGTCGAAGATGACCATGACTTCAATTTGGTGGGTGGCAGTTGTGGGTCCAGAGGTGACTGATGAGGCTAATCTAGGCTTTGAAGGTACGCCTACAGGTCGGGCACGCGTGGGTAGGTGCTGTAGTAGGGGTGGCAATAGTTCAAGCCTTCTGTGCAGCTCATTTCTTCTGGGCCTTGACAATATGTTTCATCTCTGCTGCACATGCACCGTTGGTGAGTTCTACTCACCATGCTGGACAATCTTGAGCAAGCGACTCCCAGGAGTTGAGATCAATTTCTTGGGTTTTAAGGGACACTGAGATTGCCCCCCCCCCAGTGGAGCGCTTGCCTTGGCACAGCTCTCTATACAACAACTGTTTGGGCAGTCAACTGTCTGGCATTCTGACAACATGGCTGGTCCATCTGGCTTGGGCTTTCTGCAGAAGTGTTAACGCTGGGAAGTCCAGCCCATTTTAGGACTTCCATGCCTGGAATTTTGTCCTGCCACTTGATAGAATGTCTTTGTCACTGCACAAATGTACAACACAATTTAGTTCATCATAGGAGAACAAAGCCGCTGTGTAGGTGCACGCTGCCACTCTTGGGCACTTCAGCCCAAGGACATCCAATGTTAACCTAACTGCATGTCTTTGAACTGTGGGGGAAACCAGAGCACCACGCAGACACGGGGAGAACATGCAAAATCCACACAGAAAGGACCCTGTTGGCCGCTGGGCTCGAACCCAGAAACTGTGATGCGACAGTGCTAACCACTTACACTGCCATGCTGCCCTATGAGAGAGTTTGCGGAGGCAGGTCAAGTGGAAGTGACTGAGCTGCTTATCATGTCTGCTGTAGATAGTCCAGGTCTCACTGGCATAAAGTAGGGTGGTAAGTATCACAGCATGGTAGATCTTCAGCTTAGTGGTAAAGCTGAGCCCTCTCCATTCCCAGACATTCTTACAAAATCCCCCAAAAGAGGTGCTGGCCTTTGCAATCCTGTTCACCTCGACATCTATGTTCATTGCTCGGGAAAGGGTGCTGCCCAGGTAAACGAATTTGTTGAGTGCTTTAATGTTCTGCTCATTCACTGTAATATGTGGTTCTTGGTAGGGCCTTCTAGATGTGGGCTGGTACATTACTTCAGTCTTTTGGATGCTGATGGTGAGACCAAAGTTGTCACAGGCTTGTGAAAAACAGGAGAGGGCCTTTCTGTGTGGAGTTTGCATGTTCTCCCCGTGTCTGCGTGGGTTTCCTCCGGGCGCTCTGGTGTTGCTGCCCACTGCTCTGAGTGTGTGCGTGTGTGCACTACTTCAGATGGGTTAAATGCAGAGGATGAATTTCACTGTGCTTGAAGTGTGCATGTGACGAATAAAGGTTTCTTCTTCTTCTTCTTCCATTTTGTGCTGCATCTTCTGCTTTGTATAGGCAATGAGGGCACAGTCATCAGTGAACAGAAAATCTCAGATGACCGTCTTCTTCACCCTGGTGACAGCCTGCAGGCGCCTGAGGTTGAACAGACTGCCATCAGTTCTGTATTTGAGGCGTATCCCATCCTGATGATCTTGGAAGGCATCTATCAGCATGGCTGAGAAGACCATGCTAAAGAGTGTAGAGGCAAGAACACAGCCCTGCTTCATGCCATTTGTTACTGGGGTTGCCTCCGACTCATTACCATCATCCAGTACTTTGACCAGCATGCTATTGTGGAACTGCCACACTATTATAATGAACTTGCTGGGACAGCCAAACTTCTCCATTGTCTTCCATAGGCCTTCTCTACTGACTGTACAAAGGTCAGGTCAACAACGTTCACAAATGGGTCACTGTGTTACTCTTGGCACTTTTCCTGGAGCTGGTGTGCAGCATACAGTGGTGCTTGAAAGTTTGTGAACCCTTTAGAATTTTCTATATTTCTGCATGAATATGACCTGAAACATCATCAGATTTTCACACAAGTCCTAAAAGTAGATAAAGAGAACCCAGTTAAACAAACGAGACAAAAATATTATACTTGGTCATTTATTTATTGAGGAAAATGATCCAATATTACATATCTGTGAGTGGCAAAAGTATGTGAACCTTTGCTTTCAGTATCTGGTGTGACCAGCTTGTGCAGCAATAACTGCAACTAAACATTTCCGGTAACTGTTGATCAGTCCTGCACACTGACTTGAAGGAATTTTAGCCCATTCCTCCGTACAGAACAGCTTCAACTCTGGGATGTTGGTGGGTTTCCTCACATGAACAGCTCGCTTCAGGTCCTTCCACAACATTACAATTGGATTAAGGTCAGGACATTGACTTGGACATTCCAAAACATTAACTTTATTCTTCTTTAACCATTCTTTGGTAGAACAACTTGTGTGCTTAGGGTTGTTGTCTTGCTGTATGACCCACCTTCTCTTGAGATTCAGTTCATGGACAGATGTCCTGACATTTCCCTTTAGAATTCACTGGTATAATTCAGAATTCATTATTCCAACAATGATGGCAAGCTGTCCTGGCCCAGATGCAGCAAAACAGGCCCAAACCATGATACTGCCACCACCATGTTTCACAGATGGGATAAGGTTCTTATGCTGGAATACAGTGTTTTCCTTTCTCCAAACATTTAAACCAAAAAGTTCTATTTGGGTCTCATCCCTCCACAAAATGTTTTTCCAATATCAGGCAACCTGCTATTCAGGTCACTGGTGAAATCCTCTGCAAGTTTGCTGTTCTTCAGCCTGGAGATGTTGATTTGCTTTGCAGTCTCCTGGCCTTGGGGTCTTCAAGTGGGCAGAATGCGAATTTTACAATGGATACAATGAGACGATGATCAGTCCAGCAGTTGGCGCCACACATGGATTTTGTCACTCATGTCCTGCCCGTCCCTCTTCCTGGTGATAATATAATCAATCAGATGCCAAAGGTCTGGAACAACGGTGCATCCAAGTGTCTTGTTACAGGTAGGGAGTCAAAATAGTGTTGGTAATGATAAGATCATGAGCGGTGCACGTTCTGAGGAGCAGTAAGCCATTGCTGTTACACTTGCCAATGCTGTGTCTTCCTATGATCCCTTCTCAGATCTGGTGATTGGACCCCACTCTGGCATTGAAGCCTCCAAGAATGAAGAGTTTCTCTGACTGTGGGACTGCTGCAATCATGGTGTCAGGTTCTTCATAGAATTTATCCTTGATGTCCTCTGACTTAGTCATTGTGGGAGCATAAGCACTAATCAACATTGCATTCTTCTTGCCTCCAAGTGGGAGCTGAAGTGTCATCAGGCAATCGTTGATGCTCTCTGGGAGTTTGGTAAGTTTCTGGGTGAGGTGGGACTTTACAGCAAATCCAACACCTGCATCTCACCATTCAGTGCTGCTATGACCATCCCAGAAGAAGGTATAACCACCACTATTTTCCATGAGCTGGCCCTTGTCTGCTAGACGTGTTTCACTGAGGACAGCTATGTCCACATTTTAGCGAGTTAGCTCCCTGGTGATGAGTGCAGTTCTTCTCTTCAGCCTGTCTGCTTTGATGTTATCCAGTGGAGTGTGCATGCTCCACATGGCAACAAATAAGATAGTGAAGATTCACTATCTTATTTGTTGTATTTCAACCACTGAGTGGGATCCCCACCAACCGCAGTGTGCTGGCTCGGATGAGGTGAAGCAGGCAGTGTTTGGGGTACCTTTTCTAGCCCCTTCTTACAAGGAGGTGAGCAGAGTGAATCCTAAACAGGGCTGTTCAGACACCCAGGGGGCTGCTGAACTCAGCTGCTGCTTCCTTCCCCCAGATAGTGACCCTATGCCCTGGGCCACCTGTGTGCAGGTTCATGACTACAACTTCCAGTGTTTCCACACCTGCTGCTTCACCACTTGCCCATTGCCACAGGATTTGAATTTGAAGTCATGACTTGCACGTGACTGTGACTTGGATTAGAGTGAGGGAGAGTTGTGCAGCCATCAGCCTCACTCCCTCATCCCAACCTAACTGGGTCCAAGGGCAAGACAGAATCAAGACAGCTGGTGCTAGGTCGGGATGCAGTGGATGGCCAACAGTGTTCTGTGTGCTGCATTGTGCTCTGATTGCATTCCACAAATGCTCTGCTGAGTCTGCCTTCCTGCCTGTTGAACCATCAGGTGGTTGTCTCCTCTGCGCAGTCTGCCAAGTCCAGTCTTCAGTCAGAACCCTGACCCCAGGGAGTGAGAGGATGCTAGTGCTTACTCAAGGTACCACCCCAGGCTAGTGGAGGGAAGGAGATGCCTTACTACTCCTTGTCTTGGTAACCACATACGTCTCGGTTTTCTCATGGAATTAACTGCATTTTTGTTCACTCTTGTCTTTGTCTCAGATATGGGGGACTTTGGATTTTATTTCAAGACCACAATTGCAGGGATTTTACTAAATTGCCTATGCATTTTCTGATTTAATTATCATTACTCTGATTGGATGTAAAATTTCCTGCTTCAAATGTAACCAATAAAGTGATTCATTGCTAATTTGAAAATTTTCTTCCTATCATTGCCTGTCACCCCCCCAACACACACGCATGTGCATGGGTCTGGTCCTGGTCTTGACTTAGTCTCATCTGCCTTGGTCTTGGTATTAGCTTTATCTCTACCCCTCAACTTGTTTTGGTCTTGATAGACTTTGGTCTTGGTCAAGATCATCTTGACAACACCACTACATATAGCCAAAGCCCAATCTCCAAAGACAAATGCATACCACACAGTGGAAGCATTTTAAAAAAATTTTGTTTTTGAGTGTTTTGGTTAAATCGCTCTACTAAGCCATCCGTTTGTGGGTGATAGACGCTGGTGTGGATAGACTTAATCCCCAGTAACCCATACAGCTCGCACAGTGTGCGTGACATAAATGAAGTGCCCTGGTCTGTCAGGATTTCTTTCGGAATCCCGACCCGGGAGATAAAGCAGAAGAGTGCTTCTGCAATACTGAGTGCTGAGATATTACGGAGAGGCACTGCTTCTGGATATCGCGATGCATAGTTCACTAGAACTAAAATAAAGCAATATTCCCATCCTGACCGATCTAATGGCCCGACAAGATCCATCCCAATTTGCTCAAATGGGGTCTTGATTAGAGGAAGAGGGCGCAACGGTGCTTTTGGAGTGGCCGCGGGATTTACTAATTGACATTCACAGCATGCCGCACACCACCGACGGACATCCCCACAAATCCCTGGCCAATAGAACCGGGCCATTATTTGGGCTAGTGTTTTTTCTTGCCCCAAGTGTCCAGCCATGGGATTAAAGTGAGCCACATGGAATATGAGTTCCCTACGGCTCTTTGGGATTAACAACTGGGTTACTCGTTCCTTAGTTTGAGTGTCCTGCATCACTCGGTACAATCTATCTTTTAATAATGGCAAAATAGGGGAAGGTCGGTACTGCGCTTGGCTGAAGAGTTTGACCATCGATTACTCTCACTTTGTCAAACGCATGCCACAGAGTCTTGTCTCATGGCTGCTCTAATGGGAAATCCCCAAGAGAATCCCCGAGAGAGGGAGGACGAGTGGGCTGCTCCTCACTCTGATGCGGTGTTGATGTAGACGGCTCTGTGACAACTTCTCCCGCCAATGCCACACTGGGATCTTCCCGTGACCTACTAGGGCAAGACCCACCATGTGTTAAATATTCCATTAGTTTTTTAAATCCCAGCCAATCAGTACCCAAAATCAACGAGTGGGTAAGACGGAGACTAACTGCCACCTTTATTCTATGCATTTGGCCCCAGAATAGAATATGGACAGACACTAGAGGGTAATGGTGAACATCCCCGTGCACACACAACACTTTTCACTGCTTGTGCTTTCCCCAATGCCTCACCTTGCGCCAGGCATTGGTGAATTGAGGTCTGATTACAACCGGAATCCACAAAAGCGTGATATGTATCCCCTCGAATACTCACCAGTATGCGATATGCTCCGGCCTGATCGGGGGCGGTTTCTGGTGCATCAGGGATCCGGATTACAGCACTCACCTCCCTTGTGGAGCTCTGACTTTGGAGATGCTCCGACTCCCCACTGCGCCAGCACACCGGCCCAGGCTTTCCCTCTGCACTGGTGTTATGGGTGTCACTCACCTGAGGGGGAGACAACACAGACACAGAAGAGGGAGATGGGAGGACACCACGGGTGCAATGGGTCGGCTGGGGAGGAGCCAGCCGCCGCCTCTGTGGCAGGGGAATGGGGTGGAGAGGGGGACAAGAGACAGGAGAGAGAGAGAGAGAGAGAGAGAGAGAGAGAGAAGTGAGGGGAGATGCCTCATCTGCCTGCCATCGGAGCCACCACCAAATGGTCCTCCGCCAGCTCGATGGCTCATTCCAGCGACGCCGGGCGGTGACACTGGACCCATTCCGCCGTTCCTGCTGGAAGTCAAGAGATAAACTGCTCCAGTGCCACCAGATCGATGATCTCGTTGGTGTTGTGGTCTTCCGCCCTCAGCCACCACCAGCAGGCGTCCCGGAGTTACTGGCCGAATGCAAATGGCCGGCCGACCTCCTCCAATGCCAGCATCCAGAAGCACTGGCGATGTTGCTCCGGGGAGCAGCCGAGCTGCTGCAGAATGGCTTTCCTTAGGTCAGCATAGACCAGTCGGCTGTCAGCAGGGAGCTGCTGCGCTGCGAGCTGCGCATCCCCAGTCAGGAGCGGGAGGAGGTGCACCGCTCGCTGCTCCTGTGGCTACCCCCATGCCTCAGCTGCTTGCTCGAAGAGAGCGAGGAACACTTCCGGATTGTCCTGTGGTCCCATCTTCGTGTGGCCGATGGCCCTGCTGACGTGAGCAGGTGCCGAAACGCCTGGTGATCTTCTTGCTGGGCCAGCATCAAGGCTTCGAAGCATTGCTGCTGCTCCTTTCGGAGGGTGATCAGCACTTGATGCTGGTTCTGCTGGGCAGTAGCGAGGGCAAGGATGAGCTCTTTGAATGGGGAGGACTCCATGAGGTGGTTCCCTTCTGTGCTCCTGGGTTTCGGTACCACTGTAACAATTGCTGATGTGGGTGGAGCACAGAAGCATGGCAGGTGAGAGTTGATGTTAGCCAAACCATTTTATTTAGCTTTTCAGCTTTCTTTCCCACTCAATCATTCATTCATACATGCGCTGTGGTCGGGGAGAGAGCTCCTTTTCTCTGCTTTCTCTCTCCTTTTATGCTCCATCCCTGTAACAAACAAACACACACACACACACACACATTATTGACAGCAGGTGGAATGACTTAACCACTTACCTTCCCCGACCCTGCCCTCCATTCACAGACTTCTGCTTGGCCACGCCACGCTGCCACAAACGACTTGTGTACTTGGGGTCGTTGTCTTGCTGCATGACCCACCTTCTCTTGAGATTCAGTTCATGGACAGATGCCTTGACATTTTCCTTTAGAATTCGCTGGTATAATTCAGAATTCATTGTTCCATCAATGATGGCAAGCCGTCCTGGCCCAGATGCAGCAAAACAGGCCCAAACCATGATACTACCACCACCATGTTTCACACATGGAATAAGGTTCTTATGCTGGAATGCAGTGTCTTCCTTTCTCCAAACATAATGCTTCTCATTTAAACCAAAAAGTTCTATTTTGGTCTCATCCATCCACAACACATTTTTCCAATAGCCTTCTGGCTTGTCCACATGATCTTTGGCAAACTGCAGACAAGCAGCAATGTTCTTTTTGGAGAGCAGTGGCTTTCTCCTTGCAACCCTGCCATGTACACCATTGTTGTTCAGTGTTCTCCTGATGGTGGACTCATGAACATTAACATTAGCCAATGTGAGAGAGGCCTTCAGTTGCTTAGAAGTTACCCTGGGGTCCTTTGTGACTTTGTCGACTATTACACGCCTTGCTCTTGGAGTGATCTTTGTTGATTGACCACTCCTGGGGAGGGTAACAATGGTCTTGAATTTCCTCCATTTGTACACAATCTGTCTGACTGTGGATTGGTGGAGTCAAAACTCTTTAGATATGGTTTTGTAACCTTTTCCAGCCTGTTGAGCATCAGTAATGCTTTTTCTGAGGTCCTCAGAAATCTCCTTTGTTCGTGCCATGATACACTTCCACAAACGTGTTGTGAAGATCAGACTTTGATAGATCCCTGTTCTTTAAATAAAACAGGGTGCCCACTCACACCTGATTTGTCACATCATTGATTGAAAACACCTGACTAATTTCACCTTCAAATTAACTGCTAATCCTAGAGGTTCACATACTTTTGCCACTCACAGATATGTAATATTGGCTCATTTTCATCAATAAATAAATGATCAAGGATAACATTTTGTCTCATTTGTTTAACTGGGTTCTCTTTATCTACTTTTAGGACTTGTGTGAAAATCTGATGATGTTTTAGGTCATATTTGTGCAGAAATATAGAAAATTCAAAAGGGTTCACAAACTTTCAAGCACTACTTTACGCGCACACACGCACACAGTCAAAATTATGTTAACACTTAAATGGTAGAAACCATTTATTCACAAAACATGCATCATATGTGCAAGATGATTTAAAGGATGGTCTGCACCATCTGTAAGTAGACGTCTGATGTCACTGTTGTGGTGTCAAAAATTAGGGCCCAATTACGCCAGCAGCAGTCATGACGCACCACACATTCAGGGGAAAAATAATCCATTTGTGTGAACATAATTTTGACTAACCATACATACACACATTTTATATATATATATATATATATATATATATATATATATATATATATATATATATATATATATATATAAAGTCGGCAGGACACTTACAGAATGAATGGGTTTGATTTGTACAGATAAAGAGAGGTAACTTCAAGCTGACAGGATGGTTTGATGTCTGCTCCATACATTTTGAAAAAGATACATTTGTGAGGCAGATTCATATAGAAGGATTTGAGCGACGTCTAGTAGGCAGAGCAGTTCCTATGATCTGGAAACAGACGTCAGAAGCACCATCCCAAAGAGCCCATCGCACAGTAAGCGTCAAGCTTGGGTTTAGCCTGTTGCTTGAATTTATTAGTTGTCCTTAGTCTTTTATCCCTTTCACTGATTAGCAGTTCTGAAGTGTCAGCGTGCAATTACCATTATTTATTTATTTATTTATTTTTACTACAACCACAGTATCTCTGCAACCATAAAATATTTCTTTCAAAATTCCAAAATGATCTTCCCGTCACACCTGCGCACTGTGGCACGTGCATCAGCCAGACTCTCAGGCATGTGCCAAGCAGACTCTTGCACATGCGCCGTTAACTATGCACACCTGCACAAGATGAAGGCGCAATCAGTGCACCTATACAAAGACTCTGAAAACTCACTGTGAAGTATTGAGCTACGTTATGTACACGTTACCGAGCCTTATCTCCTGTTGGTTTGTTGTTGATTTTTTTTGTGTGCGTCCATCTTTGCCTGTGCTCATCTGTTTGTGCCATCTCCTGACCTTTTGCTTGTTTACCGTTTTTGATCTCTGCCCGCCGATTTGGATTGTTTGTTTGTCACCTTTATAAATAAAACCATCTTCTGCACATACATCCATCTCCAACCCTTCCCTGACATGATGTCCCTTTACAGAGAGCTGATTTTAAGGTAAATTGAACCTGTTTGAAATTTTAAGGTCAAGTCCCTACAATAATAATCACAGAATTGGTGCGAAGGAAAAGGCAACATTAATTTATGATCACTCTGCAATAAACTTCCTTGCATCTTTCTGAATCTTGTCATTGCCTTTTTGTCCCCTGAAACATGTGCGATGTTATCTTGCATCTAAAAACATGATTTCAATATCAAATGAATGGACATGCCGTCCTGTTATCTCTCTCAACTAACTTATCAGTTTTTTTCTGTATTTATAGGCTCTGAAAGAGATTGTCTCATAACATGAGCGAAATGTAGGAAGATCATAGGATTTGGAATTTTGAAAAAAAAAATTTATGGTTGCAGAGATACGGTGGTCGGTGATTTTAGTAAAAATAAATAACAGTAATTGCGCGCTGACCCCCAACACACACATTTCGCTACTTAATGTTGTAGCACAAAATAGAAAGGGTCTCTACATGGTCCTAACTGGTACTATTAGAACCAGAAAAAGTTGTAGTCTTATGAGCAACTTGGTTTTGGAGGTGAACCCTAACATATCCCTAGCCGCTGTGTGCAATGCATATGGCACAATGCGCCACCCACTCCTACCGGCTCCAGCACTAAAAATGAAAGTGCCTATTTATTGCCATTATTTAGCCTTGTACCTACCAAGTGAGGTTACAAAGATGATAATTACAAAGAGACACCATAACCGTGAGAGTTGAACAAATCAGTAAAAAATAATAAATAAGCAAACTATGATTTTGTATTAAGTTTTTGGGTTCCAGAAAACCACTCAAGCAATTGTTTGCTCTTCTTCGAGCGACTTGGCTTGCGTATTCGTCCACCTCTTTCTCTGTGGCTATAGGTTCTAAATCATCCTCAGACAACCAACCAAAAATTGAAGACGAATTTGAAGAGCTTTCATGTCCTTTTCAAAAGAATTAGTATCAAGAACACATGCCACTGCAGAGAATAGTATATAGAGTCTGTTTGAACACAAAAGAAGGCAGTGACATCACATATGCAGTGCCGCTGACCTGTGAATCGCAGTGATCTAATAATGGCAGACAAGCTTTTAGTGACTTTTGGAACAGAATTCAGATGCAAAAAAATTATTCATCTCATCTCATTATCTCTAGCCGCTTTATCCTTCTACAGGGTCGCAGGTCAGCTGGAGCCTATCCCAGCTGACTACGGGCGAAAGGCGGGGTACACGCTGGACAAGTCACCAGGTCATCACAGGGCTGACACATAGACACAGACAACCATTTACACTCACACCTACGGTCAATTTAGAGTCACCAGTTAACCTAACCTGCATGTCTTTGGACTGTGGGGGAAACCGGAGCACCCGGAGGAAACCCACGCGGACACGGGGAGAACAGGGGCGTGTTTAGCCTATTTTTGGGGGTGCTCAAGCACCCCCAAAAACGAGCTCAGCACCCCCTAGCTCAGCACCCTCAAAAACACTGCTTTTGGATGTAATTTTCAGAAATAAGTGCCCTTGCGCACTGCGCAATGAATGTGTGCGCGGGCGTGTGTGTGTTCTTGAATTCACCTGTTACGTGATAGTTCTATGACCAGTAAAATACCTCTCCTCCTTGCCTCCCCTCTGATTGGGTTGCCTGTCCGCGCGAGTGCTTGCTATGACATGGTGGTTTTTTTAACTGAATTCCATGCCGATGAGGAACTCGAAGTAGCACCTGAGTATTACTGGCATAGTGAGATGTGAAGGTACGGACTGGAGTTACAATTGTTAAACACAACACAATAATATGCATAATGCAGTATTGATGTTCCCTGGTCTATGAACAGAATGATTAAAACGACATTTATCATCCATATCGAGATACTTTTGTGCAGAGCTGTACAAGTGCTATGGTGCTAGACCACCGTGTGTTACTCAATTTTATTTAATGTAACATAGCGTTTAAGTCTAGTCTAAATGTGGAATAAACGTGGAAACACTGTCGTTCAAGCCAGGTGCCTCTGTCAGCTCTGGGGGCTAAGCACCCCCAAAGATCAGATGCTAGAATCGCCCCTGGGGGAGAACATGCAAACTCCACACAGAAAGGCCCTCGCTGGCCACGGGGCTCGAACCCAGACCTTCTTATTGTGAGGCGACAGCGCTAACCACTACACCACCGTGCCGCTCTCAAAAAATTTTTTTTTAGAACCAATTTTTTTTTATTTGTTGGTGAACTTTACAACCTATTTGAGCATATTACAGAAAACCCAGGAGTTTAGGATTTAATTTTCGTTAGGCTAGCACTTTAATAAACCCTACCTGATCTTTATGGATTATGCTTGGCAATAGTTTTTCTAACCGTGTAGCTAATATTTTAGTTAAAAATTTTCTATCCACAATAACGAGGCTCACTAACCTAACCTACATCCTGGGCATGATGTTAAACCCAGTGGCACAGATACGTTTTTTGAACTGGGGGGACAAAGCTGCCAGCAAACCAACCCCAACCCCAACATGTGGCTGGGCTACGTGTGTGTGTAAAGTGTAAACCAGTGCATCCTGACTTTCTAACTATGCCTGTGTGTTGCGTGAGCGGCAGTCAGTCAACAACTCTTCGCAAAGTTTCCTTATGAAACAATATGCTCGCTGAAATTATGGCAGGGAATGCCAGATTAAACATTAAAACTGCCTTCTGAGCACTGTATCTACAGGCTACCACCGAAAGAAGGAGGCTACCAGAAAGGCATCTCTACTCCGTATGATTTTACTTTCACTACGACATTACTTTGAACAGACTATCAAAAAATTGCAAGGTGATATTATCATATCACCTTGCAATTTTTTGATAGTCTGTTCAAAGTAATGTCGTAGTGAAAGTAAAATCATAAAAAGTAAGGCACAGTTTACTTACAGTTGTTGTTTTTTGAAAAAACGATGCAATCGTTTTCTGCCTTTTCGGTTTGGCACCCTTCATCATGCCGTGTTGGGGTCCTGAACTAGGAGCTGTCCCCGATATGCCTGTCAAACTTGTTGTGGGTAACCATAGCAACCAAGCTCGAGCTCGCAACCTGTGCAGTCTGCGCAGCTCAACCAACCGAATATCAGTCTTTGTTTTGTTTTATGTGAGTTGTTGCAACTATATGTATGTACTGCTGTGCACCTCAATAAACTGAATGGTAATTAGTCTTTTGATTTTTCCGTGAGGTTTGCCTTATGCAAAGAAAGACAGCATAGATGTTTTTTCCTCCCTAGAAGTGGGGGGGACCGAACGAGGTGAATTTAAATCTGGGTGGGACGAATCCCACCCGTCCCACCCTCTATCTGCGCCCGTGGTTAAACCGCATCCGGTGACAAGGCTCCAACCAGGGATGGATGGGGCGATAGGGAGCATGGAGTTACACCTTAATTGTCACCACTCCCTGGTCCACTCTGACCCGGAGTGGTAGCACCTGCTAGGGTGCCAGCTATGGCTTAAACAGCACCTGCTGCCTTGCAAGCTTCCGTCTTTTTAGACAAAGGCTAAGGCAGTACAGCCTGACAGAAAAAACGGAGTGGAGCCCCATTAGACAATCAGCCTGTAGATCCTGCTGGCTTTTTGGCAGCTCCTGCAGCAAAATCAGTGCCAGAGGTCATGCGTGCACTCCTTTGGACCACACTGAGGATGCCGAGTGGGGGAGTCTGGGCAACCCAGTCTCTCCTTAACCTTGCCCAGGCTGCACCCTGGAGAGGTCACTTCAGTGCTGTCCGTCTACAGCAAAACAACACGGAGGATGACAGTTACGAGTTATAAGCCAACGGTAATTGGTGTAACTGCAGACGCCATGGGCCATCTCCGATGGTGGGAGAGCCCACCATATCTCACTGATCAGCTACCACCCACCTTAAAGTTCATAGGCAATGGTTTTAATTTTATGCACATTTGAAACTTTTTATATGTTTAAAAACCCTCTGCAATTTTCTTCTGATCCAAAGAAGTATTGTTAATAAGAAATAATTAACATAAGTTAGCGCGGATCGTGGCAAATTTCTGTTGGCTATTTCCATGACCACTTGGCACGTGACGTCATTTAAGCCAAACAAATCGCTGGAGTTGTGTATTTTCATTGCCGTTTGGCTTGAGTGCAGACGTGCATTCGGGAATTTCCAAAAAACCTCCAAAACCATGCCTTATTATTGTGCAGTGAACTGTAACAACGGGACCAGTTCAGGAAGAAGTTTTTACCTTTTTCCAAAAGAGGAGAAGAGAGTGGATTGTGCGTGTGAAACGAGAGGGTTGGCAGCCGGGTAAATACGCTGCTCTGTGCTCCGATCACTTTGAGGAGGATTCATTTTTGAAGAATCCCCATCTGTTGGAGAGTTTAGGTGTCAGTGTTGGACAGGGAAGGCTCAAACCTGACGCTGTTCCAACAAAATTTGAGCGCAAAAGCAAGCAGTCAAAGAAGAAACAGACCAGCAATGCTCAAACAAAAAGGAGAAGATTGGCGGTAAACATTTTTACCTTTGCTTGCAATTTTTCAAGTAAAGAATCCTGAGGGATCCTGTACAATCATTGTATAATGAGACAAAAGGGATAGTTTGTCATGGCTACCTGCCAGCATGCTAACATGCTATTGACTAACATGATAAATGTCTGTGTGTGTGTACAGTTAGGTCCATATATATTTGGACACTGACACAAATTTTGGTTTTTTACCTGTTTACTGAAACATATTCAAGTTATAGTTATATAATGGACATGGACATAAAGTCCAGACTTTCAGCTTTCATTTGAGGGTATCCACATTAAAATTGGATGAAGGGTTTAGGAGTTTCAGCTCCTTAACATGTGCCACCCTGTTTTTAAAGGGACCAAAAGTAATTGGACAATTGACTCAAAGGCTATTTCATGGGCAGGTGTGGGCAATTCCTTCGTTATGTCATTCTCAATTAAGCAGATAAAAGGCCTGGAGTTGATTTGAGGTGTGGCGCTTGCATTTGGAAGATTTTGCTGTGAAGAAAACATGCGGTCAAAGGAGCTCTCCATGCAGGTGAAACAAGCCATCCTTAAGCTCTAAAAACAGAAAAACCCCATCTGAGAAATTGCTACAATATTAGGAGTGGCAAAATCTACAGTTTGGTACATCCTGAGAAAGAAAGAAAGAAAGAAAGAAAGAAAGAAAGAAAGAAAGAAAGAAAGCACTGGTGAACTCATCAGTGCAAAAAGACTTGGACACCCACAGAAGACAACAGTGGTGGATGATCGCAGAATAATTTCCATGGTGAAGAGAAACCCCTTCACAACAGCTAACCAAGTGAACAACACTCTCCAAGAGGTAGGCACATCAATATCCAAATCTACCATAAAGAGAAGACTGCATGAAAGTAAATACAGAGGGATCACTGCACGATGCGAGCCACTCATAAGCCTCAAGAATATAAAGGCTAGATTGGACTTTGCTAAAAACATCTAAAAAAGCCAGCACAGTTCTGGAAGAACATTCTTTGGACAGATGAAACCAAGATCAACCTCTACCAGAATGATGGAAAGAAAAAAGTATGGTGAAGGCGTGGTACAGCTCATGATTCAAAGCATACCACATCATCTGTAAAACACGGCGGAGACAGTGTGATGGCTTGGGCATGCATGGCTGCCAGTGGCACTGGGTCACTCGTGTTTATTGATGTGACACAGGACAGAAGCAGCCGGATGAATTCTGAGGTATTCAGAGACATACTGTCTGCTCAAATCCAGCCAAATGCAGCCAAACTGATTGGTCGGCATTTCATAATACAGATGGACAATGACCCAAAACATAAAGCCAAAGCAACCCAGGAGTTTATAAAAGCAAAGAAGTGGAATATTTTTGAATGGCCAAGTCAGTCACCTGATCTCAACCCAATTGAGTATGCATTTCACTTGTTAAAGACTAAACTTCAGACAGAAAGGCCCACAAACAAACAGCAACTGAAAACCGCTGCAGTAAAGGCCCGGCAGAGCATTAAAAAGGAGGAAACACAGTGTCTGGTGATGTCCATGAGTTCAAGACTTCAGGCAGTCATTGCCAACAAAGGGTTTTCAACCAAGTATTAGAAATGAACATTTTATTTACAATTATTTAATTTGTCCAATTACTTTTGAGCAGGGGCGTGTTTAGCCTATTTTTGGGGGTGCTCAAGCACCCCCAAAAACGAGCTCAGCACCCCCTAGCTCAGCACCCTCAAAAACACTGCTTTTGGATGTAATTTTCAGAAATAAGTGCCCTTGCGCACTGCGCAATGAATGTGTGCGCGGGCGTGTGTGTGTTCTTGAATTCACCTGTTACGTGATAGTTCTATGACCAGTAAAATACCTCTCCTCCTTGCCTCCCCTCTGATTGGGTTGCCTGTCCGCGCGAGTGCTTGCTATGACATGGTGGTTTTTTTAACTGAATTCCATGCCGATGAGGAACTCGAAGTAGCACCTGAGTATTACTGGCATAGCGAGATGTGATGGTACGGACTGGAGTTACAATTGTTAAACACAACACAATAATATGCATAATGCAGTATTGATGTTCCCTGGTCTATGAACAGAATGATTAAAACGACATTTATCATCCATATCGAGATACTTTTGTGCAGAGCTGTACAAGTGCTATGGTGCTAGACCACCGTGTGTTACTCAATTTTATTTAATGTAACATAGCGTTTAAGTCTAGTCTAAATGTGGAATAAACGTGGAAACACTGTCGTTCAAGCCAGGTGCCTCTGTCAGCTCTGGGGGCTAAGCACCCCCAAAGATCAGATGCTAGAATCGCCCCTGCTTTTGAGCCCCTGAAATGAAGGGATTGTGTTTTAAAAATGCTTTAGTTCCTCACATTTTTATGCAATCATTTTGTTCAACCCACTGAATTAAAGTTGAAAGTCTGAACTTCAACTGCATCTGAATTGTTTTGTTCAAAATCCATTGTGGTAATGTACAGAACCAAAATTAGAAAAATGTTGTCTCTGTCCAAATATTTATGGACCTAACTGTATGTATGTATGTCCAAACGCAAGTATTCCTAATGAAGTGGCCACTAAACTGAAGTTAATTTGTCACTGCTAAAATAATACCTGCTGGCATGCTTACATGATAATGGTTCACATGCCATTTACATGCTAAATGTGTGTGTGTTATACAGACGCACATGTTCCTAATACTGTGGACATTAAGTTGAAATTGATTAGTCACAGCTAACGTACTAACTGCTAGCCTGCTAACATGACAATGGCTGACATGCTCAATTTACATGTCTGTGCATGTTTTTACACAAGTGTTCCTAATAAAGTGGCCACTAAGTTGAAGTTGATTTGCAATGGCTACCTGCTAGCATGCTAACATGCGATTGACTAACATGACTAATGTTTGTGTGTATGTTTAGAGTAGGCTATAAATAGTATAATGCTTGTATTAATATTAGCAATAAATTATATTAGCAATATAAACGAATCCACGTTCTATTATAGGGATTATGTGTGCCCCTGTGCGCATTAGTGGGTAACCCCATTAAATGTCCTAGTACCGTTGATATATGTTATTGTTGAAAATTAGCCCCGTATGTTTCTCTCCAGCAAAAAAAAAAAGGTATATTTAGAAAGTGGTTAAATAAATGAACCTCCTAAATGTGTACTCGGTTTGCAAGTAAACGCAGAGCTGCTCCTGGTCTGTTTGGCTTAAATGACATCATGACGACTGTCCCCTGGTGGTGAAAGTGCGCATAAGTGAGATGTAAACAAACCTTCGGAAACTGGGCAAAACAGTATATTTTAAGCATTTTATTCAATTTTAGGGTGCAAATTAGACACCAGGAAGATTGAATTCGTTTTTTGGGTCATTCTTCTAGACAATAAAGTTGATATTCTACATTTCACCTCCGACTGTTGCCTATGACCTTCAAGCCAGGCAGCCCCTGGCTAATAGGGTGCTGATCTGCCACAACCTGCCTGCTCTACTGGCTGTGTAGAGCTTAAGGATCCATTCTGACAAGCAGGTTGCCTCCACGCACCACACACACACCATGAGAAGCTACGGATTGCCACCTGGAATGTACGAACTATGTGTCCAGGTTTTGTTGACGACCCTGACCTGCTTACGGACTTGAGGAAGACTGCAATCATCAACCACAAGCTGTCCAGGCTCAACGTAGATATTGCTGCTCTTCAAGAGACACAACTCCCTTCAGATGGCACTGTGCAAGAGAAGGACTATACCTTCTTTTGGAAAGGCAAAGACCCCAGCATGCCTAGAATTCATGGTGTCTGCTTTGCTGTGAAGAACAGTCTCTTGCCATCAGTCATTCCACCAACCGAGGGCACTGAACGCATTCTCTCTCTCCGTCCGTCATGTACCACAGGCAACTTGACCCTTATTTCTGCCTATGCTCCAACTCTAGGCTCTGAGGATGATGACAAAGATCGCTTCTATGAAGATCTATCTAGGCTAATTTTCACTACACCTGCATCAGAAGGAATCTTCATCCTTGGTGACTTCAATGCACGCATAGGGGCTGACTATGAAACATGGAGCCCTCTCATAAGCATATTTGGTGTCTGTGCCATCAATGACAGCGGCCAGAGATTGCTTGAGATGTGGACATATTACCAGCTTTGTGTGATGAACACCTTCTTTTGCAACAAACAACGCCGATGTGTCCCCTGGCACCACCCTCGATCAGGGCATTGGCATCAGCTCGACCTGATAATCACCAGGACGACCCAGCTGAACACTGTGCACAACACCCGCTCATACCACAGTGCAGACTGCAACACAGACCATAACTTAGTGTGCTCTGTCCTCTGTTTACCCCCAAAGCCATTCCACAACACAAGGCAGAAGATGACCTCCAAAATCAATGCAGCAAAAGCGAAGAACCAGCAGCAGCTACTATGCCTCCCTGGACAAAATCCACAGCATTCCCATGGCTGACAAGATTGCCCTATTTGGTGACTTCAACACTCACGTCAGGAGGTACTCCACTGTATGGAATGGAGTCATAGGAAAGCAAGAAACTGAGAAACAGGGCTTTACATTAGCACCCGCCCACCCGCCAAATGCGGGTAAAATTCGGCTTTGGTGGGTAATGCCTTTAGTCCCACTAGCCACTTTGGCGGGTGGTTTATTCTATGGTATGACAATATGTTTTAATTGTAGTTTTCTCTGAAGGCATCTGATATAATAAACGCATTGCAATGGAATATTACGCACCTATAACTCCCATGAGCACCTGCATAAACATTCTGACAACATGTTAGAATTGTTGAGAACATTCGTTAACATCTCAGATAAAATCAATGATACAGTAACTTGAGGTTAATGAACGAGGCAACAAAGTTGCTGACGACTGACAAGCGCACTATGTGGCAGCATATCACTGGAGTTTTAAACCCTGCTGCTCGGGAAAAAAGGGGCAGAAATGAGCAGGGCCGTAGTGTTAGGGTTTTGCTTAGTCTGGCTAACGCGACTGCAAAGCTCTACGAGCTATTGGTCTGGCCAAGATATTCAGCCCAACCGTTTCCCAAAGCGCGTGGTTGACCCGCCTCCCTGAAATGCCTCAGTTTGCTACTGGTCGAAGCCAGAAAAGGCTGTGACGAAGCTTAAACCAATCACATCACTCTTTCCTCTGACGTATGTGATGCGACGATAGGATTCTCGCTGAGCCCCATTGATTTGGCTACTAGCGGGACTAACTGGTAGATTAAACTCTTACCGAAGCCGGTCGGGAGCAAGGCGAAAACGTCCTTCCTTTCAATAAATACCTCCAGGGCTGCTCTTTGCTCCGTTTTCAATGAGAACTTCCCATTGAATGCTTTCAATACAGCATGATTCTGTAAACAATCTATGGCTTCCGGTCGCAGTTCTACTACGTCACTTCCTTGAACACACCTCTACCCAGGGCCGTTGGAGATGCTCAAAGTTGATTGGCTCCCAATTTTTCCGGAACTTGGAAATGCTGGAGATAGCTTGCCTGGCCAGACTAAGCTCGCAACAGGCCCTCGTGTTGTGTCACGCTTAGGATGGGCGGGCCCAGGATAGGTTTTGCTGGGATTCGAACCTGGTTCGCTGGTGTGATAATCCAGCAAACCCCCACTAGGCCACCAGGGGGATGACGCAAGTGCAGAGGCGTGAGGCGAAAGTACAGTATCAAAAACAGTTTATTTACACTATATACACTATTTACAATCCAGGGCAAAACCAAAAAGTATAATCCAGAGGTTTTGGGGCAAAAAACAAAAAGTATAATCCAAAATGCAAAACACTCAATAAAAAAGAAAATCCAAAAGTTCAAAGACCAAATAAGAAAAAGGCAAAAATGTAAATGCTCAGAAGATACCAAAGGTTAAGTGAAAAATCCAACAAGAAAACAAAAGGCCAAAAACACAAGGGCAAAAGCAAGGACACGGGACAACAGGGGCGATTCTAGCATCTGATCTTTGGGGGTGCTTAGCCCCCAGAGCTGACAGAGGCACCTGGCTTGAACGACAGTGTTTCCACGTTTATTCCACATTTAGACTAGACTTAAACGCTATGTTACATTAAATAAAATTGAGTAACACACGGTGGTCTAGCACCATAGCACTTGTACAGCTCTGCACAAAAGTATCTCGATATGGATGATAAATGTCGTTTTAATCATTCTGTTCATAGACCAGGGAACATCAATACTGCATTATGCATATTATTGTGTTGTGTTTAACAATTGTAACTCCAGTCCGTACCTTCACATCTCGCTATGCCAGTAATACTCAGGTGCTACTTCGAGTTCCTCATCGGCATGGAATTCAGTTAAAAAAACCACCATGTCGTAGCAAGCACTCGCGCGGACAGGCAACCCAATCAGAGGGGAGGCAAGGAGGAGAGGTATTTTACTGGTCATAGAACTATCACGTAACAGGTGAATTCAAGAACACACACACGCCCGCGCACACATTCATTGCGCAGTGCGCAAGGGCACTTATTTCTGAAAATTACATCCAAAAGCAGTGTTTTTGAGGGTGCTGAGCTAGGGGGTGCTGAGCTCGTTTTTGGGGGTGCTTGAGCACCCCCAAAAATAGGCTAAACACGCCCCTGTGGGACAAAGGTTCTAACGAAAAGCATTACAGCACAAAGACTCTGTGCCTAGGGACCAAACTGAAGAGGTATTTATACACAAACTAAAATAGGACACAGGTGACACTAATGAGGACTAGGCAGGGCACAAGACACATGGAAAACAACAAACATAAAACACAGAAACAGTGGCGGCCTCTGGAGGCCAAAACAAACATGACAAGAAAAGCAATAACAGCGGCCTCTAGAGGCCAAGACAGTCCCCAGTCCTAACACATAGGCAGCATTTTAAAATCACCGAGGTCCATGATGCGCAAAGTGAGTGCCAAAAAATTTTACATATTTAAATGAGAGGGGTGAATTACACATCACACAAGAGATCTATTCCTGAAATTACTTTTAATGGTGTTTGAACTGAATATCATCAGTTTTGAAAAAAAAATCATTTATGTGGCAAGAGTAAGAATAATTTAAGCTTGTTTAATGGTTTGATCTGGCCCAAGCAATGTGGACAAAAGATACACTAACCATGTAGCCTATGCAACTAAGATACATTGACAATCTGGCATCCGTTACACCTACACCCAAAAAAAAAATTATGGGAAAAAATCAGTATACACCACGTTTTAGGCAAAGTTATCCAAGGCAAACATAAGTTGAAACTTTCCACTCTATTGCTTTGGTTTATCGAATGATTTATTTTTAAAATCGCAAACAAGGCAGGCTACAACTGTGCTGCTTTGAAAATGTCAATTTAACAGCTTCATGAAAGTGCGCTGATGGTTACCATGGAAATCCCGTGTCTCCTGCACTGCGTTCCTCCCCCGAGTCGCGCGCCATGAACAAGCTTCTTGCAGGATTCTGGTTGGATATTTCAGAACTCTTCATGGTAGAATTGGTAGAGTTCAATTAATTTTTTTTTTCTTGGCATGGACTCAATTTATAAGCATGGTTCATACAGTGGTGCTTGAAAGTTTGTGAACCCTTTAGAATTTTCTATATTTCTGTATAAATATGACCTAAAACACCATCAGATTTTCACACAAGTCCTAAAAGTAGATAAAAAGAACCCAGTTAAACAAATGAGACAAAAATATTATGCTTGGTCATTTACTTATTGAGGAAAATGATCCAATATTACATATCTGTGAGTGGCAAAAGTATGTGAACCTCTAGGATTAGCAGTGAATTTGAAGGTGAAATTAGAGTCAGGTGTTTTCAATCAATGAGATGACAATCAGGTGTGAGTGGGCACCCTGTTTTATTTAAAGAACAGGGATCTATCAAAGTCTGATCTTCACAACACATGTTTGTGGAAGTGTATCATGGCATGAACAAAGGAGATTTCTGAGGACCTCAGAAAAAGTGTTGTTGATGCTCATCGGGCTGGAAAAGGTTACAAAACCATCTCTAAAGAGTTTGGACTCCACCAATCCACAGTCAGACAGACTGTGTACAAATGGAGGAAATTCAAGACCATTGTTACCCTCCCCAAGAGTGGTCGACCAACAAAGATCACTCCAAGAGCAAGGCATGTAACAGTCAGCGAGGTCACAAAGGACCCCAGGGCAACTTCTAAGAGACTGAAGGCCTCTCTCACATTAACCAATGTTCATGAGTCCACCATCGAGAACACTGAACAACAATGGTGTGCATGGCAGGGTTGCAAGGGAAAAGCCACTGCTCTCCAAAAAGAACATTGCTGCTCATCTGCAGTTAGCTAAAGATCACGTGGACAAGCCAGAAGGCTATTGGAAAAATGTTTTGTGGATGGATGAGACCAAAATAGAACTTTTTGGTTTAAATGAGAAGCATTATGTTTGGAGAAAGGAAAACACTGAATTCCAGCATAAGTACCTTATCCCATCTGTGAAACATGGTGGTGGTAATATCATGGTTTAGACCTGTTTTGCTGCAGCTGGGCCAGGGCGGCTTGCCATCATTGATGGAACAATGAATTCTGAATTATACCAGCAAATTCTAAAGGAAAATATCAGGCCATATGTCCATGAACTGACTCTCAAGAGAAGGTGGGTCATGCAGCAAGACAACGACCCTAAGCACACAAGTTGTTCTACCAAAGAATGGTTAAAGAAGAATAAAGTTAAAGTTTTGCAATGTCCAAGTCAAAGTCCTGACCTTAATCCAATTGAAGTGTTGTGGAAGGGCCTGAAGTGAGCAGTTCATGTGAGGAAACCCACCAACATCCCAGAGTTGAAGCTGTTCTGCATGGAGGAATGGGCTAAAATTCCTCCAAGCTGATGTGCAGGACTGATCAACAGTTACCGGAAACATTTAGTTGCAGTTATTGCTGCACAAGGGGGTCACACCAGATACTGAAAGCACAGGTTCGCATACTTTTGCCACTCACAGATATGTAATATTGGATCATTTTCCTCAATAAATAAATGACCAAGTATAATATTTTTGTCTCATTTGTTGAACTGGGTTCTCTTTATCTACTTTTAGGACTTGTGTGAAAATCTGATGTTGTTTTAGGTCATATTTATGCAGAAATATAGAAAATTCTAAAGGGTTCACAAACTTTCAAGCACCACTGTATATTTTCAATAGGGTTGAAGTCAGGACTTGTTTTAAGCTTAATGTTAGCCTGCTGTATCCTCCACAACCAGCTCTGATGCATGTTTGGGTTCATTGTCCTGTTGTAAGTCTCAAGTCATGTACAAGCTTCTTATGGTTTATGCTGAAGAATTCTGAGGTAGTCCTCCTTCTTTATTATTCCATCCACTTTGTGCAATGAACCAGTTCCACTGGCAGCAAAACAGCCCCAGAGCATGATGATCCTACCACCACCACCAGTTAGTACAGTGTCCCTCTGTTGTACATGATGGTCATTGTGGCCAAACAACTCAGTCTTTGTCTCATCTGACCATACAGCTATCCTCCAAAAGACTTTTTTATTTGTCCATGTCTTTAGTTAAGCTTGAAGGTGTCAATTTTGGAACAGGGGGTTATTTCTTGGATAGCAGCCTCTTCGTCCATGGTGATCTGAACTGTAGACAGTGATCCATCAGCTTCCAGTTCATTGCAGGGCTGTGCCATGGTGGTTCCCAGGTTGTTCCTGACCATCCAAACCAATTTCCTTTCAGCGGAGGGTGACAGTTTGGGTTTTCTTGAAGCAAAGTGGCTTGGCAAAGTGACTGTACCTCACAATAACCTGCATACAATTATTTGAACTGATCTTTGGATTTGCAGTTGTTTAGAAATGGCTCCAAGAGACATTCCAGAGTTGTGTACATCTGTGATCCTCTTTCTCAGATCTGCACTGAGCTCCTTGGACTTTCCCATTGTATTGTGCATCAGTGAATCCAATGAGTGCTGTAAACAAACCCTTTTTATGAAGGTACAGAGACGCTACTAGCTATACTCAATCATGATCACTAACAGAAAGTTGCCAAGACCTCGGCCTTGACAAGATAAAAGACATTTTGGAAGCTTCAGCACCTCTGAATTAATAAGTGAGCATATGTAAATTTGACCCTGTATGCATAATTTTGAACCTGTGTTGATTTCAGAAAACCCAAAAAAAACAAACTTTTGCACCAAATTCGTGTGGTTTTTTTAATTAAAGATGTATGCTGTACAATCATTCTGCCACAGAAAAAGAACAGTTCAAAGAAATTACTGAAAGCCCAAATATTGTGAAGACATTCATATCTAAGATGACATTCATGTCACTGTATGTAAACTTCTAACTACAACTGTATATATGTCAGGCTGCAGGCACTTACGGATGCAGGCACAGGGAAGAGCAGGTGAAGCAAACTGGAAACGAAGCCAAATCAGAGGACGAGAATCATAGTTAGAATAGCAGGCAGGGGTCGGTCGGCAGACAGAACAGCGTGGGCTAGACGAGAAGACGAGGTCGAGGAGAACTTAAACGGCTGGAGGGCGAGATACCAATGGGTGATCCGCGCATTGGCATCCTTCATGCAGTGGAGCCACTGGAGGGGGGCGTGGTCCAAACAGAGAGTGAAAGGGTGCCCCAGCAGGTAGTATCGGAGGGCGAGGACCGCCCACTCGGTGGCAAGACACACTTTCTCGATGGTGCTGTATTTGCTTTCATGCATCGAGAGTTTATGGCTGATGTACAGCATGGGGTACTCCTTACCCTCCACCTTCTGGGACAAAATGGCCCCCAGTCCTCTATCCAATGTGTCACTCTGCAAAATAAAGGGGAGAGAGAAGTCAGGGGAGTAGAAAAGTGGCACCCCACACAGTGCAGCTTTTACCTCAGAGAAAGCCTGTTGGCACTGCTCCGTCCACTGGGGGAGCCCCCTTTTTAGTGAGGTCGGTTAACGGGCTGGTGACATACGAATAATTAGGTATAAACCTGCGATAATAGCTAGCCAGCCCCAGGAACTGTCTCACCTCCTTTTTGGTCTTGGGCCTTGGGCAGGCCACAATTGCTACAGTCTTGTGAATTTGGGGACGCACCTGCCCATGACCTAAGTGGAAACCCAGATACCATACTTCCACCCACCCAATTGCACACTTTTTTGGGTTAGCTGTGAGGCCCGCATGCCTCAGCGACTTTAGAACAGCCCTCAGATGTTCCAAGTGCCGCGGCCAATCATGGCTCATCTCATCTCATTATCTCTAGCCGCTTTATCCTGTTCTACAGGGTCACAGGCAAGCTGGAGCCTATCCCAGCTAACTACAGGTGAAAGGCGGGGTACACCCTGGACAAGTCGCCAGGTCATCACAGGGCTGGCACATAGACACAGACAACCATTCACACTCACATTCACACCTACGGTCAATTTAGAGTCACCAGTTAACCTAACCTGCATGTCTTTGGACTGTGGGAGAAACCGGAGCACCCAGAGGAAACCCACGCGGACACGGGGAGAACATGCAAACTCCACACAGAAAGGCCCTCTCCGGCCACGAGGCTCAAACCCGGACCTTCTTGCTGTGAGGCGACAGCGCTAACCACTACACCACCGTGCGTATGTTGATGTAAATGGTGATTTTTCTAGACATACTGAGGTAAAGTTTGGTGTTCCACAAGGTTCTGTCTTGAGTCCACTGCTTTTTTCTTTATATGTGTTACCGCTGGTTGATATTATTCATAAACATCGTATTAGTTTCCACTGTTATGCTGATGACACACATTCCTCCATACAGAACAGAACCTGACCTTGATCCCTGTCAGCTGTCCAATTATTGGCCAATGTCAAACTTCCCCTTTATCTCCAAGATTCTTGAAAAAGCTGTGGCACAGCAGTTATGCTCATATTTACATAGGAATAACATCCATGAAATGTATCAGTCAGGATTTAGACCTAATCATAGCACAGAGACAGCTTTGGTTAAAGTAGTAAACGACCTACTCAATGATTTTTTTTTCTCATTTCCGTTTCCGGTTGAGAGTATGTCATGCGCATTCTGGCTGCCGCTTCTCACCAGAGCTTTTTTTATTTTATTTTTTTTTCTTTTTCTATTTTCATTTTATTTATTTATTTTTTCTGTGTGTTTTGTGTAGTTTGATATTTGTTTGAGTGTTTTGTCCGCCGGTTGTCGTGTAGCTCCGGACCTAATTTGGGCGTCGGTTCCCGCCAGGCCTTGGTTCGTCATGGGCGATGCCTGCGCTCCCAGCTATGGACTGCAGTGAGCTCGTTGCTCATTTTACATCGTGGTTGTCCAGCGCTCTGCGCTTTAACACTTGGCGTGATGTTCCGAGCGATGTTGCTTGGTGGTGTCGCGGCGGCTGTGCAGGCGGTTTGGACATACCAGCGCTCTGCATGGCGGAGCTTCTCTGCTCGCTTTGTGGATCCATGGCGTGGTGTTCAAGCGATGTTGCTGACGGCGTCACGGCGGTGGTGCTGGAGATGTGGGACTCGTTTTCGTGTGCCTTTTGGTGGGACTGTGGCTGCTACACCACGGGAATTACATCCTGACCCCTACTTGGTGGACTTTTTCCTTTTTTTAAAATTATTTTTTATTATCATTATTATTATTATTTTTTTCCTTGTCTATAATTGTAAAGCGTCCTTGGGTTTCTTGAAAGGCGCTTTATAAATTTAACTTATTATTATTATTACTGTTGGCATCTGATCAGGGCTGTGTCTCGCTACTTGTGTTGCTTGACCTTAGTGCAGCATTTGATACCATTGATCATTCCATTCTTCTGGATAGACTAGAAAATGTTGTGGGAGTTAAGGGAATGGCCCTCTCCTGGCTCAGCTCTTATTTAACTGATCGCTATCAGTATGTTGATATAAATGGTGATATTTCTAGACACATGGATTAAAGCAAAAAAAAAAAAATCATCTGACTGAAAAAAAAAGCTCCATGTCGTTGGCCCCTACCACGTCAGTGATGCATCAAATTTTAAATGCCATGTTGTCCATTATCCCCTAGGCCCCTACTTATAGTACATTTACATAATTTTAACAATGACTAAAGCTAAGGCAAGACTTGACCATTGTCATTACTGGCTATTCATGATGAAACATCAAGTTTTCAGCACAAAGTGCAAATTTATTTCAACAATACTTTAGTAATGCACAGCAGTGGTTAAGAGAAAAGTGCAAGTGCAGTCGAACTTGAACCATGCTTTGAAAAGGGTGGAACAGAAAGAAAAATAAGAAAATCTGTTGAAATAAAGCCAGGAAACAAGAAAAGTAAAGTGAAAGTTCACTTTTTCTGCTTCTTCGCAGTGAAGCCAAAGGCATCTAGTTTGGCAACACCTGATGCCTGTTTTTGTTTCTTTTTCCTTGGCACAGCAGCAGGAGCTTGCCATTGTCGCCCATTTCATTTCGCCAAGCCCATCTCCACTTATTCTTTACCGTTTTGTCTATGTCTGACACATCTGTGCCTTCATTTAAAAGAAGCGCATCCATGCTGGCAAAACCGAAAGTAATTTGACGTGCTCTAGTGATGGAAATCGAAGGGCCTATGTCCGGTGAAATATGGCCTTATACGCAGTACTCGAGTTGAGGGGGGATGTGGGGGGAGGCATCCCCCTTCTGAAATAAAAATCTCAAATCATCCCCCTTATAAAACGGCCATCCCCCCATCACATCCCTTGTGCCATTTTACCAATTAATGTGGAAATTAGCCTACTATTATTTTAACAAATATTACTACCATTTCAACATTAGAGGCTTTGCGCAGTGATAGCCTACATGTAGCCGGATAAAAAAGACGCATATTTATTTATTCGGTTGCACCTCTCATTCACACCTATACGGAAGTTTCAGTCACTGAAAACAGCTACTTTTGCAAACTCTGGGCAGAGTGGAGATTTCTGAAAACTCCATCTTCAGACACTCGTGTAAATCGGGAAAACGAAGCGACAGTGGGCGAGAGGGCGCGGGTGAATATAATGAGTCATAGGTGTGAATCTTTCACCGAATGCCACTTGTCCCGGTTCTTCATGAAATCACGCGCACGCACAAATTCATTAGGTTAACTTTCAAATAACTGTTCTTGTGCACTTGTGACACCGGAGCCACTTTCCTGAATTTTGGGCTTTGGAGTATTTGCTTCTTTATCTATTTAATCAATGAATTTATTTGTCACATACATTAAATTACTAATGTAAACCATTAGTAGCCTATTTAAGCAATAGCTGTTTTCTCCACTGTTTTCCGACCTTTTGTGCTTAGTGAATGAGACACTTCATTACACTCCACTGACCGACATCCAATTCCGGACTTTTTTGAAAATGTAAAATATAGGCCTACGAGATGTTTTTTTTGGGGACTTAATTCATGTTGGTCCTTCACTAATTTTTGAGACTGACGAGGCACTAAATACTGTGGAATTATTTTCTCCTTACTATGAAGTTTGGCATCTTAAACAAGTGTCGGGAAATCTTGCAGCCCGACTCTGCAGCCTCCAATGTTTAAGCGAACTGCTGAAACCATAATGTTTAAAGATTAAATCGTAGGCTAATCAAACCAAAGAAAAACACAGCCTTTCCAGAACGTTGCCTGCCGAAGCCTGTTTAACCTACAAAAGGCTTAATAGCATAGATCTTGCTGCGGCTTCAACAGGGCTGTTTAGATTTTTCACCTGATCGCCTTTCAATAGGCAAATATTATTATTATTATTATTATTACTACTACTACAATAGACCTAGTATTAGTAGTAGGCAAGTAGTTGCCTAGTAGTAGGACAGCCAGATTGTTTCATCAGTGGAGCCGCCGTTAAAAGGAAACTGATGCGGAGCGCCGCGGCTTGCCGTGAATCGCGTCCCGAGGCGCGGGGCTGGCCCGCCCTGGCAGCGCTGGTTCGTTCGGGAGAGGGCAGAGGTCACTGGCTGCCAAGTTTGGAGAGGCTGGGACCTCCCCTGGCCAAGTTACGAGCGTGCAAAGTCGGGCTGGAGCCGCAGATAGAAACGAAACTCAAGCCGAGCACCGTGGCTCGCTGCCTATGCCGAGCCTTCTCCGGGACTAGACAGTAGCGTGGGCTGTATTTATTTATTTAGGCCTATCTAGCGCAACAACTTATTCCTTTACATATACTCAAACATAGCACAAGAAAGGGTTCAACAACAGGCAATCACAGCAGCTTGGTGAAGTTCTAAATCACATCGGTGTCAGACCTATGGGCCTACCCCCCTTTTTTTTCCTCGGATCTGCATCACTCTCATGATTGACCTTTAGCACTCCCAGTTGACGGAAATCCGTCGTAGCGACGGAAAACTTTAATCCATGTAGACATACTGAGGTAAAGTTTGGTGTTCCACAAGGTTCTGTCTTGGGTCCACTGCTTTTTTCTTTGTATATGTTACCTCTGGGTGATATTATTCGTAAACATTGTATTAGTTTCTACTGTTATGCTGATGACACAGTTGTATGTTTCTGCAAAACCTCATGAGAGACACCAGGTTAATAGAATTGAGGAATGTGTAAAGGATATTAGACACTGGATGCTTATTAACTTCCTTCTGCTTAACTCTGATAAGACTGAAGTACTTGTACTAGGACCACTTGCAGCTAGAAGTAAGTTTTCTGATTGCACAGTAACTCTGGATGGCCTTTCTATTTCTTCACGTGCAGCAGTAAAAGACCTCGGAGTGATTATTGACCCCAGTCTTTCATTCGAAACTCACATTGATAACATTACCTGGATAGCTTTCTTTCATCTCAGAAATATTGCTAAGATAAGAAATTTAATGTCACTACGTGACGCGGAAAAACTAGTTGATGCTTTCGTTACCTCCAGGTTGGATTATTGTAATGGCTTACTGTCTGGATGTTCCAATAAGTGCATAAACAAGCTCCAGTTAGTGCAAAATGCAGCAGCAAGAGTCCTTACTAGAACTAGAAAATATGACCACATCACCCCTGTCTTATCCACACTGCATTGGCTCCCAATCAAATTTCTTATTGATTATAAAGTACTACTATTGACCTTTAAAACACTGAATGGTCTCGGACCACAGTACCTGAGTGAACTTCTGCTCCTCTATGATCCGCCACGCCTACTTAGATCAAAAGGTGCAGATCTGCTGGTACCTCGTATAGTGAAGGCTACATCAGGGGGCAGAACCTTTTCTTACAAAGGCCCACAGTTATGGAACAGCCTTCCAAGTAGTGTTCGGGAATCAGACACAGTCTGTGTTTAAGTCTAGGCTGAAAACATATCTGTTTAGTCGAGCCTTTTGTTAATGGTGTTTATGAGGTAAAGGTGTAGATCTGGAGGGTCCTCAGACATAGTGTTTTGGTAAACTGGGATGTATGGATGCTGTCAGTCCCCACTTGCTTGCTCACTCAAGTTTGTTGACGGTGTAGTGGCTGGCTGTGTTATGTCCTGGGGCTCCCTCATGCCTGTGTTACCTTCTGGCTCTCCCCTTTTAGTTATGCTGTTATAGTTAGTTGCCAGAGTCCCTGCTTGTACTCAGTGCAATATGTATACTGTTCCTACTTATTCAGGTGATATTGGGCATACCCAACAACCTGTGTTTTCTCTCCCCTCCCCCCAAATCTGTCCGTCTGAGTTACATGTTGGTCCTGGGATCGAGATGCTGACCTCTTCTGCTCCTCGGACCTGCTTGATCCATCCTGGTGCCCTGTGTTTTGTTGGATTCTCATCACATCGCTCCTGTGGAGGACGGCCCCATGAGGACAGTTGAAAGTCACACCTGGAGGACGCTCTGGACTCTTACAGTAATGCTTTTATGGCTGAGGACTGCAGTTGTCATGAACAGTTTTGCACTCAAGTTTCCATCAATGAAGAGTTTATAACATCAACGAAACTGACTTCATGTTAAAACTGTTAATATTATAGTCATGCTGTTACCCAAATGAGGCTGGGTTCCCTTTTGAGTCTGGTTCCTCTCGAGATTTCTTCCTCATGTTGTCTGAGGGAGTTTGTCCTTGCCAACGTCACCACAGGCTTGCTCATTGGGGATAGATTAGTGATAAAATTAGTTCATGTTTTAAGTCGTTCAAATTCTGTAAAGCTGCTTTGCGACAATGTTTATTATTAAAAGCGCTATACAAATAAACTTGACACCTGACAAGGATCAAGGGCAGGTTTTTTAATCAGGGGTTTGATAACTGGTAGTTTAAAGGATTTGGGTACATAGCCAATCCTAAGAGAAGAATTTATTATTTTTAGAAGCAGCTCAATTACTTCAGGTATTATCTGTTTGAATAGTCATGTAGGTAAGGGATCTAGTACACATGGATTAAAGTTTTCCGTCGCTACGACGGATTTCCGTCAACTGGGAGCGCTAAAGGTCAATAATGAGAGTGATGCAGATCCAAGGAAAAAAGGGGGGTAGGCCCATAGGTCTGACACCGATGTGATTTAGAACTTCACCAAGCTGCTGTGATTGCCTGTTGTTGAACCCTTTCTTGTGCTATGTTTGAGTATATGTAAAGGAATAAGTTGTTGCGCTAGATAGGCCTAAATAAATAAATACAGCCTACGCTACTGTCTAGTCCCGGGGAGGCTCCGCGTAGGCAGCGAGCCGCGGTGCTCGGCTTGAGTTTCGTTTCTATCGGCGGCTCCAGCCCGACTTTGGACACTCGTAACTCGGCCAGGGGAGGTCCCAGGCTCTCCAAACTTGGCAGCCATCGACTTCTGCCCTCTCCCCAATGAACCAGCACTGCCAGGGCGGGCCAGCCCCGCGCCTCGGGACACGATTCACCCCGAGGCGAGCCGCGGCGCTCCGCATCAGTTTCTTTTTAACGGCGGCTCCACTGATGAAACAATCTGGCTGTCCTACTACTAGGCAGCTACTTGCCTACTACTAATACTAGGCCTATTGTAGTAGTAATAATAATAATGATATTTGCCTATTGAAAGGTGATCAGGTGAAAAATCTAAACAGCCCTGTTGAAGCCGCAGCAAGATCTATGCTATTAAGCCTTTTGTAAGTTAAACAGGCTTCGGCAGGCAACGTTCTGGAAAGGCTGTGTTTTTCTTTGGTTTGATTAGCCTACGATTTAATCTTTAAACATTATGGTTTCAGCAGTTCGCTTAAACATTGGAGGCTGCAGAGTCGGGCTGCAAGATTTCCCGACACTTGTTTAAGATGCCAAACTTCATAGTAAGGAGAAAATAATTCCACAGTATTTAGTGCCTCATCAGTCTCAAAAATTAATAGTGAAGGACCAACGCGAATTAAGTCCCAAAAAAACAACATCTCGTAGGCCTATATTTTACATTTTCAAAAAAGTCTGGAATTGGATGTCGGTCAGTGGAGTGTAATGAAGTGTCTCATTCACTAAGCACAAAAGGTCGGAAAACAGTGGAGAAAACAGCTATTGCTTAAATAGGCTACTAATGGTTTACATTAGTAATTTAATGTATGTGACAAATAAATTCATTGATTAAATAGATAAAGAAGCAAATACTCCAAAGCCCAAAATTCAGGAAAGTGGCTCCGGTGTCACAAGTGCACAAGAACAGTTATTTGAAAGTTAACCTAATGAATTTGTGCGTGCGCGTGATTTCATGAAGAACCGGGACAAGTGGCATTCGGTGAAAGATTCACACCTATGACTCATTATATTCACGCACGCCCTCTCGCCCACTGTCGCTTCGTTTTCCCGATTTACACGAGTGTCTGAAGATGGAGTTTTCAGAAATCTCCACCGAATAAATGCAACCGACTAAATAAATATGCGTCTTTTTTATCCGGCTACATGTAGGCTCTCACTGCGCAAAGCCTCTAATGTTGAAATGGTAGTAATATTTGTTAAAATAATAGTAGGCTAATTTCCACATTAATTGGTAAAATGGCACAAGGGATGTGATGGGGGGATGGCCGTTTTATAAGGGGGATGATTTGAGATTTTTATTTCAGAAGGGGGATGCCATCCCCCCCACATCCCCCCCTCAACTCGAGTACTGCGTACAAGGCCATATTTCACCTGACATAGGCCCTTCGATTTCCATTACTAGAGCGCGTCAAATTATTTTCGGTTTTGCCAGCATGGACGCGCTTCTTTTAAATGAAGGCACAGATGTGTCAGACATCGACAAAACGGTAAAGAATAAGTGGAGATGGGCTTGGCGAAATGAAATGGGTGATAATGGCAAGCTCATGCTGCTGTGCCAAGGAAAAAGAAACAAAAACAGGCATCAGGTGTTGCCAAACTAGATGCCTTTGGCTTCACTGCGAAGAAGCAGAAAAAGTGAACTTTCACTTTACTTTTCTTGTTTCCTGGCTTTATTTCAACAGATTTTCCTATTTTTCTTTCTGTTCCACTCTTCTGAAAGCATGGTTCAAGTTCGACTGCACTTGCACTTTTCTTTGAACCACTGTTGTGCATTACTAAAGTATTGTTGAAATAAATTTGCACTTTGCGCTGAAAACTTGATGTTTCATCATGAATAGCCAGTAATGACAATGGTAAAGTCTTGCCTTAGCTTTAGTCATTTGTTAAAATTATGTAAATGTACTATAAGTAGGGGCCTAGGGGATAATGGACAACACGGCGTTTAAAATTTGATACATCGCTGACATGGTAGGGGCCAACGACATGGAGCTTTTTTTTCCCAGTCAGATGATATTTTTTTTTTGCTTTAATCCATGAGTACACAAGTTGAGGATTTTGATGCAGAGATTTATGAAAGTAATTTGATTTCTCTAAGGGGAGTAAAGCATTCTAATTGTTGATCTGATAGTTATACTGTTAACTACAGGGTCACTTAAATTGTCTGACCTTAAATTAGTAGTCTGAATTTTTTGTCAGATATTTTCAATTTTGTCATTAAAAAAAGTTCACAAAGTCGTTGCTAAGATGTTTTGCAGGTGTGCATGTCTATAGTGGACTTATTCCTGGTTAATTTTGCTACATTATTAAATAGGAATCTAGGATTATTTTTGTTATCTTCTATTAGGGAGGAGAGATACAGTGGGGCAAAAAAGTATTTAGTCAGTCACCAATTGTGCAAGTTCTCCCACTTAAAAAGATGAGAGGCCTGTAATTTTCATCATAGGTATACCTCAGCTATGAGAGACAAAATGAGGGGAAAAAAATCCAGAAAATCACATTGTCTGATTTTTAAAGAATTTATTTGCAAATTATGGTGGAAAATAAGTATTTGGTCAATAACAAAAGTTCATCTCAATACTTTGTTATATACCCTTTGTTGGCAATGACAGAGGTCAATCATTTTCTGTAAGTCTTCACAAGGTTTTACACACTGTTGCTGGTATTTTGGCCCATTCCTCCATTCCTCCCCATTCCTCCTCTAGAGCAGTGATGTTTTGGGGCTGTCGCTGGGCAACTCCCAACTCCCAAAGACTTTCTATGGGGTTGAGATCTGGAGACTGGCTAGGCCACTCCTTTGTTTCCCGGGTGGTGTGTTTGGGATCATTGTCATGCTGAAAGACCCAGCCACGTTTCATCTTCAATGCCCTTGCTGATGTAAGGAGGTTTTCACTCAAAATCTCACGATACATGGCCCCATTAATTCTTTCCTTTACACGGATCAGTCGTCCTGGTCCCTTTGCAGAAAAACAGCCCCAAAGCATTGTAGGTACAGCGCTACAGCCCGTCTAAGAACTACAAATCCCATCAACCAACTTCCGCATTGACCTACATCAATTGACTTTCCTGCATCCTCCCTGAAGCCATAAGTTACTGAGTCAACTTCCGTTCTGTCTCTTTTGGGGCTGTGAACTCATCACACAGACATAAAGAGACTTTCTGCTGATCAGAACATCCAAAATAAAGATGTCTTTCTTGCAAGAAGAGAGATTTAGCGCGCTTTCGTTTGCCACTGGCCATGGTAAAACTACTTGAGTTGGGCTCTCTCTCTTGGTTGAGTTATAACCGGTTTTATTTGTATTATAAGTAACGTTACGACTGCCGCCCAAAGCAGTTTAATTAAAAGTTAGAAGCGACCGGATTCCTTCTGACTTAATCGCTGTGCACATTATTGATCAGAGACTTTTCTTCACGAACAACAAGCGTCGGACCAAGAATTCTCTGCGCTTCCACGGAAGCGACCCACGTGCTCCTGTGGACTCCAGAAATTTCGGAACATTTCTGCATCCTACACAGAGGCAAAATACTGGAAAGTAAGACTGGCATTTTGGGCAAAACTAGTCTTAGGAATTAGTTTTATGAAGTAGTGTGAATTTAAACTCAGGAATGGTTTAATTGTTTACACTGTAGACACTCAGCGTATTGAATTGATCATTGTTCTAAGTTGTTTTGATCTCTAAATTGTTAATAGATAGGCTGTTGCATGCTTTGCTATCCTTCCTAACCCTTTTAATTTCATTATTACACATATTTTGACCTCATCAAGATTTCAGTGGATTTAGTAATGTTATAAGCTAGTGGAGTTAGCTACCATGGCTAATTCTTTTGTCTCATTAGCAACAGGGCTAATCCTTTTGTCTCCACCACGAGGTCGGGTGTCACCCTCCCCCCCCCCACACACACACACAAACACACCTTAGATAACATTCCAAGGCCTGATTTATTTCAAACTTTACAGCGCATTTTCCCACGCTTACATTCAAACCCTCTTTGTCTCCTCCTTCCCATACTGCGCAGTCGCATACGGGACACACCCCTTTTTCTCTCTCTCTCTCTCTCTCTCCTCACACACACACACCCTTGCTCTCTCTCTCCCCTCGCACACACACACGCTCATCAAGTATATGACCATATTGTATAGAGTATCTCAACCAGGGCCGTACCCAGGATTTTTCAAATACCGAGGTCAAACATGGCTGACAGTACCGAAGCCCCCTGGCACAACTTAAATAAATAAGGATAGATTTGGTGGAGGACACATTTATTTTAACGATTCTAAAACTGTGGCACCGTAACTGTGGTGTTTTATCTGACATAAAAGTAGAAAAGTAGTGAACTCTTGAACTGAGTATACATACCTAAAGTACCAGTTACCTAAAGTATTGGCATTATTTACATTGCAGCATACCAGTGGCGGCTGGTAGTCTTTCAAACAGGGGAGGCTGGTTGGTTACAATATTTCCAGATTTTAAAAGAAAAAAGAAAAACACATCAATTTTGCCCATACTCTTGCCTCTGATCTGGCTGATTGTTGGCAGGGTCACAAACTGTGAAATAACAGGTTCTTTTGGCCCATTAGCCTACTGTCCAATATACATAATGGTGGTGCTGGGGGGGGGGGGTATATTTTAACATTTTATATTTTAAAATTGTGGCATGTTGTTTAAAAATTGATCATTATTGAAAGCAGCTCTTTGTCAGGAACCTCAGCAGTAACAGCAGTGTGTTCTGGAATAGGCACAAGCACTGACCTTGGGGAGCCAAACATAGAGCTGGGTGCCACACATTTCATTCAATGACACTTTCCCTATATTTTACTTATTTTGACTGAGAAATGTTTTATTGACAATTTTGATAACCCTTCACTTTTAATCCAGGTCTGTAGTGTGAAATGTTCTCGGCTGTGTTTTTGTTTAAAAATATGTTTTCCAAATTGTAGCTGTGTTTAATTCATATCCAGAAAAATATATATTCCAATATAATATACTCAGCATAAACATTTTAAATAGATTCTATATTTTTGGTCCATCCACGACATATTACTAAAGTAGCCTATTTACTGTTGTTGATGTGGGTCACTTGCTGTTAGCCAATTCACTTTCTCGTACCAGGAGAGCTGAAAGGAACGAGTATTATTCCCTACCTTTTTCACCAAGTCAATTTGAGGTGCTGGTCTACCCTGCTCTTTAATTTTAATTTTTTCCTCGAAAGGAAGACTGGCAAATGGCTTCACCAAAATTAAATCAGCAATGCTCGGCATCCGTGCGCAGCTTTCTTGCTAGCTGACTAGCCCCCTCAAGTTCAAGTTCAGTCACTCAAACGAAATTTCTGGAACTAAGATAGCAAACTTGACAACACTATATTTACACTTTATTTACAATGAAAATATATACAAACTAAAAAAGCTGGTAGGAACCATATGCAATGAATGAAATTGAAATGTAAGCTGATCTCTTACAATACACCACAGCACTTGCGACTGAAATTCACCGCTGCCTGTCTATATTTGAAACGAGCTGTCAATCAAAGAAAATATCCGGCCGCTTTCACCAATCACCAGTCTCCTCGCGGAAACTGCCATGTCCCTCCCACTGTAAGGCTCGGAGTCCGTGGGCGGGCGTTTTCGCAGTATTTGTCCAATAACCGTCTTGCATTTTGATATTGAAAAGCGCATAGCTCCCAAATGCCATTAAGTGCACTGAGGCTGGGCTGCATCGCGCTGTCACGAGGGGGAAAAAACTCACGCACACATTAGGCGAACTGGGGAAAGTTATAACGGAATGATTTCGCACTGTAGTTGGGTTGAGCACATATATTTCTATGATTCTGGATCTGAAATAGCAATGTTATAAGGTCGGCTATAACATAAGCCTAGCGCAATTCATCCTACACGATGTTCGTCATTTTTAGAGGAGGCTGAGCCTCCCTCGTTGTCTTAGAGCAATCGCCCGTGCAGCATACACATGACAGAAAGGGTGTGAACTGCTGAATTGTAAGCTTTAGTATTACACCTTATAATAATAGTGTGTGTGTGTGAGAGAGAGCGTGAGAGAGTTTGTGTGTTATTTGTGGGTGTCTGTACGTGTAGACACATTCTGAGCAGTAATGTAAAGGCATCAGTCTATCTGGCTGTCTTGAATTGAGATCCATTTGCATGCATTCTCTGAAACAGAGTGTTCTCACCATTGCCTGTAATGCAAGTTTGGCTCACAACACATTTACTTTAACAATTCTAAAACTGTGCCATCAGAACTGTGGAGTTTTGTCTGACATAAAAGTCAAAACTGAACTGAGTGTATTGCTCAGCTACCTGAAGTATTGTCGTTATTTACATTTCATTATCTTAAATTACATTAGAATGTAGAGCTATTAGTTCTGTGTGAAGACTATGCATTAGAGAGAGTGTGTGAGCGTGTATTATTTGTGTGTATGTGTGTGTCTGTATTTATGTGTCTGTGTGTGTGTGAGTGAGAGAGAGTTATGAGAGAAAGAGAGTGAGTTACTCAAACAAGCCCGTTTACTCAGCCCTGCACAGGGCTGCCTGTGACAACGTAGTTTTGAATGTTTCTCGAAATGCTAACTAAAATGTAATAGACAATAACAATGAAATGTTTCCCCTTGGAAAGTTGGCATGACACCGCTGAACGGTCTGCCACTGCACTGACAATATTTTCTCACCTTCCCTCCTTCTCTTTCTCTGCTCTTCTGTTGGCTGTCCAAACCTTAATTTAGTTTGTTGCAACTTTTTCATTTTGCACTCGGGTAAAGCTCTATAATGCTATGTGACTATTAGCCTACGTTAGGTTAGGTAGGCATATGTGATAGAGCGTAGACTACACCCTGCCTGTTTTATCCAAAACCCAACTTCCCCGGCCAACACTAGTATAGGCTACGTCGCGTGATGCTGCGTTAGACACGGCAACGATAGAGATAGAGGCTGAGAGATTTCAGATGACATTAGACAAATGTGAATTTTATTGGGGGGAAATACAGATGACATGTGGATGCGGACGCTGCGTTTTACATTGATCACTGCTCGAATTCAGCGTAGTCTAATTTGAAATTTCTGAAAAAAATACAGAGGACATGACCTCGGTGTCCTCAATGGTAGTTACGGCCATGATCTCAACTGCTATTACTCATTTTTTATCTTTGTTATAATAAATTCAATTAATTGTTAAACGGTGTCTGTGTTGCTTCTATATATATTTTTTGAAGTCATCCAATCTTAAGGAATTCCAAGGTGCATGAATGCTATTGGCTGTAGCTTGGTAAGTGATACATTATTGCTGCATTGGAAGTGATCATAATAATTTGGAATATACCATAATTTGGCTGTTTGGTAATTTATTATTAAATACAAAATTAATGGTATTGTTAATTAGACTGATTTAATGAGACTGATTACTTAAGACCTATAGCACCCTACGGCATGATGTTTCCACCCCCATGCTTCACAGTAATGGCCCTTTTCCACTACCCTTTTTCAGCTCACTTCAGCTCGCTTCAGCTCACTTCAGCCCGACATGGCTCGCGTTACGACTACTTCAGAACAGCACGACTCAGCTCGCTTCAGCCCTGCTTAGCACCCAAAACTTGCACGGTTTTGGAGTGGGGCTGAAGCGAGCCAAACCGAGCTGAGTGAGGCTGGGGGCGTGAGCAGACACTCCCCTGTGCACTGATTGGTGAGGAGGAGTGTCCTCACATGCCCACACACGCCCCGCGAGCACGCTGGGATCTGTAAACACCGTAAACCCGGAAGAAGAAGAATTACGAGAATTTCTGAAGCCTTATGCGCCTCGCCTCATCTATACGCTCTTGCCAGTATCTGTTGGCGTTGTCGGTGACAACAAGCCACAGAACCAAGACCAGCAACACTAACGACTCCATGTCCTCCATGTTTATTGTTTACTCTCCGGGTCGTGAGACTACCGCTTAAAAGGTCACTGATGTCACTGTTTACGCCGCTTAACGACATCACGTGACGTCCACCCACTTTCGCTAACTCCACCCAATGTGTCCACCCACTTCCAGCCAGCACGGTTCAGCGCGGTTGCAGTCGAAATGCAACTCCAATAGCCCCGCTCAGCTCGACTCAGCCCAACTCAGCACGGCACGGCTCAGCCGCGTTTGTAGTGGAAAAGCGGCATAGGTATGGTGTTCTTTGGATGCAACTCAGCATTCTATCTCCTCCAAACACAAGTTGAGTTTTTACCAAAAAGTTCTATTTTGGTTTCATCTGACCATATGACATTCTCCCAATCCTCTTCTGGATCATCCAAATGCTCTCTAGCAAACTTCAGACGGGCCTGGACATGTACTGGCTTAAGCAGGGTGACGCGTCTGGCACTGCAGGATTTGAGTCCCTGGCGGCGTAGTGTGTTACTGATGGTAGCCTTTGTTACTTTGGTCCCAGCTCTCTGCAGGTCATTCACTAGGTCCCCCCCGTGTGGTTCTGGGATTTTTGCTCACCGTTCTTGTGATCATTTTGACCCCACGGGGTGAGATCTTGCGTGGAGCCCCAGATCGAGGGAGATTATCAGTGGTCTTGTATGTCTTCCATTTTCTAATAATTGCTCCCACAGTTGATTTCTTCACACCAAGCTGCTTACCTATTGCAGATTCAGTCTTCCCAGCCTGGTGCAGGTCTACAATTTTGTTTCTGGTGTCCTTTGACAGCTCTTTGGTCTTGGCCATAGTGGAGTTTGGAGTGTGACTGTTTGAGGTTGTGGACAAGTGTCTTTTATACTGATAACGAGTTCAAACAGGTGCCATTAATACAGGTAATGAGTGGAGGACAGAGGAGCCTCTTAAAGAAGTTGTTACAGGTCTGTGAGAGCCAGAAATCTTGCTTGTTTGTAGGTGACCAAATACTTATTTTACCGAGGAATTTACCAATTAATTCATTAAAAATCCTACAATGTGATTTCCTGGATTCTTTCCCCCATTCTGTCTCTCATAGTTGAAGTGTACCTATGATGAAAATTACAGGCCTCTCTCATCTTTTTAAGTGGGAGAACTTGCACAATTGGTGGCTGACTAAATACTTTTTTGCCCCACTGTATCCCGGATGTAGCGCATATGAAAAATACAAGTGGTGTCTTTCCAAATAAAACACTTGTGTCCATATAATATACAGTTATGTGTCAATTTTGTTTCCAACAGAAAAGACTTGGGAAAAGACAAGAAAAAAATGCAGAAAAAGCCAAAGCTTCGGCACGGTGGTGTAGTGGTTAGCGCTGTCGCCTCACAGCAAGAAGGTCCTGGGTTCGAGCCCCGGGGCCGGCGAGGGCCTTTCTGTGTGGAGTTTGCATGTTCTCCCTGTGTCCGCGTGGGTTTCCTCCGGGTGCTCCGGTTTCCCCCACAGTCCAAAGACATGCAGGTTAGGTTAACTGGTGACTCTAAATTGACCGTAGGTGTGAATGTGAGTGTGAATGGTTGTCTGTGTCTATGTGTCAGCCCTGTGATGACCTGGCGACTTGTCCAGGGTGTACCCCGCCTTTCGCCCGTAGTCAGCTGGGATAGGCTCCAGCTTGCCTGAGACCCTGTAGAACAGGATAAAGCGGCTAGAGATAATGAGATGAGAATGAGAAGCCAAAGCTTAGTTTAACATGTACAGAAAACAATATCAAATGGCTTCAACTGTTTTGGTATCTAACATTTCTAATTTTATTCCAAATTTGTTTATCACATTTAAAGTTCATACCAAAATAAGCTTGTGTTATCAGTTGCCTGTAGGTTGTGGCTAGACTGGTCTCCTTAGGCATGGAACTGAATATACAAAATCTACTAAACAGGGTTAAACATTAAATAACAGGTGACACAGCTATTGTCATGGATGATTATCTTCAATTTTCTCTCTTCAAAAGACTTCATCTTCAAATTACTGATACGGTTATGCAACTAATGGATTCCACCATTATTCTTAATTTCATGTCACATACAATTGTAACCTTTCAAAATGGTTCTTCACAAAAAACCCTTTTTAGCTCAAAGGACTTACAATATATTTATGATTTCAAAATAACATGAATTAGTCCACAGCAGACAGAATGTCTTCACAAATTTGTATGATGGGTGTTCTGGACTTCTGGGAGTTCTTTCTCTCTCTGGTTATCAGCTTTGCATGTGTTAGGAGTAGCTGAGGCACCTTGGCTCCACTCCAGATCTCAGGAATGTACAAGGACAGTAGCTTCAGACCTGCTTCTACAAGAAACCAAAAGAAATTATAGTGGAGAAATCAATCAAAGAAAAAGAAAAACAAAAGATGGGAGAGTGAAAGTTACCTCTTTTAACTAGATCATCAGTAGCTGAGTGCAAGCATGTTTTTATCACATTTGTGTGAAGAGTTTTTTCAACCTCTAACAAGTGCACCATAATTGCAGTGAAAAGCTGAAGTGTGTCCAGTTTGAAAGTGCTTTGTGTCTGCACTTTGAACTCGCAGGTCTGGTGGTACAATCTTAAGAGGTCAACTCTTACAGCTTCATCAGTTATCAAAGACTTTGCAATGGCTTCATGGGGCACTACAACTTTCTCCAACCATTTCAAGGTTGAAAAGGTGAGATAGCCCTCAAAAGGAATGTCAGATAAAGTCCGGACAGCCCACTGGATGAGAGTGTGGGCAGTTGCAATCATCAGACTAGGCATTTTATCAGAATGAAGGTAAGGGCTTTTGGGTGACAATACAGCTGCTGAGTTAAGGTTCTGGTAGGTAGATAGGTAAGGCCATGGCTCCCAGTGTGTAAGAACACTCAGCAGGAGGAGTTTGCATTTCATCAAAGACTGCACATATTTCTCCGTATGTCCATCCTTGCAATGGACTGTTCCTTGCACTTCCTCCTGCCATGCTCCTGAGAAAACATTTGAATTTTAGTTATATACAAAGCCAAGACTATTACAGTTGATACTTCGACCCAACTCAAGCAGGTCATAAAACAAAAGCATGAATATTGCAACCACAGTTAAAAAAAAAAAAAGCTGGAATGCTGTGTAAAACAAATAAAAACAGAATGCAATGATATGCATTCCCTTTCAACATATATTCAATTAATACAAATACAAAATATTGAAATGATCAAACTGGTAAATTTTACTGTTTTTGTAAATATACACATTCCAAATTTGATGCTTGCAACATGTTCCAAAAAAGTTGGGACAGGGGCAAAAAAAAGACTGTGAAAGCTGTGGAATGCTAAAACTGGCAGGTAGTCACCAGCCAGAAGGGGACATGTTTTTCATCAAGTCAGCCATTAAAAGTGAAGTACAGATTAGCACGCAGATGCACCTGATTGGTTTTCCTGACAAACAGTTAATGGCTGAGTATGTTGCATAAAATATATATATACAACCCCAATTCCAAAAAAAGTTGGGACAAAGTACAAATTGTAAATAAAAACGGAATGCAATGATGTGGAAGTTTCAAAATTCCATATTTTATTCAGAATAGAACATAGATGACATATCAAATGTTTAAAGTGAGAAAATGTATCATTTAAAGAGAAAAATTAGATGATTTTAAATTTCATGACAACAGCACATCTCAAGAAATTTGGGACAAGGCCATGTTTACCACTGTGAGACATCCCCTTTTCTCTTTACAACAGTCTGTAAATGTCTGGGGACTGAGGAGACAAATTGCTCAAGTTTAAGGATAGGAATGTTAACCCATTCTTGTCTAATGTAGGATTCTAGTTGCTCAACTGTCTTAGGTCTATTTTGTCGTATCTTTCGTTTTATGATGCACCAAATGTTTTCTATGGGTGAAAGATCTGGACTACAGGCTGGCCAGTTCAGTACCCGGACCCTTCTTCTACGCAGCCATGATGCTGTAATTGATGCAGTATGTGGTTTGGCATTATCATGTTGGAAAATGCAAGGTCTTCCCTGAAAGAGACGTTGTCTGGATGGGAGCATATGTTGCTCTAGAACCTGGATATACCTTTCAGCATTGATGGTGTCTTTCCAGATGTGTAAGCTGCCCATGCCACATGCACTAATGCAACCCCATACCATCAGAGATGCAGGCTTCTGAACTGAGCGCTGATAACAACTTGGGTCGTCCTTCTCCTCTTTAGTCCGAATGACACATCATCCCTGATTTCCATAAAGAACTTCAAATTTTGATTCGTCTGACCACAGAACAGTTTTCCACTTTGCCACAGTCCATTTTAAGTGAGCCTTGGCCCAGAGAAGACGTCTGCGTTTCTGGATCATGTTTAGATAAGGCTTCTTCTTTGAACTATAGAGTTTTAGCTGGCAACGGCGGATGGCACGGTGAATTGTGTTCACAGATAATGTTCTCTGGAAATATTCCTGAGCCCATTTTGTGATTTCCAATACAGAAGCATGCCTGTATGTTCTTAGATGTAAGGGCCCGAAGATCACGGGCACCCAGTATGGTTTTCCGGCCTTGACCCTTACGCACAGAGATTCTTCCAGATTCTCTGAATCTTTTGATGATACTATGCACTGTAGATGATATGTTCAAACTCTTTGCAATTTTACACTGTCGAACTCCTTTCTGATATTGCTCCACTATTTGTCGGCGCAGAATTAGGGGGATTGGTGATCCTCTTCCCATCTCTACTTCCGAGAGCCACTGCCACTCCAAGATGCTCTTTTTATACCCAGTCATGTTAATGACCTATTGCCAATTGACTGAATGAGTTGCAATTTGGTCCTCCAGCTGTTCCTTTTTTGTACCTTTAACTTTTCCAGCCTCTTATTGCCCCTGTCCCAACTTTTTTGAGATGTGTTGCTGTCATGAAATTTCAAATGGGCCAATATTTGGCATGAAATTTCAAAATGTCTCACTTTCAACATTTGATATGTTGTCTATGTTCTATTGTGAATACAATATCAGTTTTTGAGATTTGTAAATTATTGCATTCTGTTTTTATTTACAGTGTGTACTTTGTCCCAACTTTTTTGGAATCAGGGTTGTATATCCTGTATATAATGGCTCTGAACAGACTAGCTATAATTTGGTGAGTGTGAAATACTACTGGTGTAGTATTGTTTTTGTTCCTGTATATTGTCTTTTGACTTATTAAATTTTTTTTGATTAAAATAAAACAGCTAATTGACATGTGGTAGTCATATTGTTTACAAATCTCAAGTAGCAAGAGTAGTCAAGATATTTCCTGTTTGGACCACTACTGAGGAAAAAAAAGAAAAACAGTAAAAAGAAAATGTAAGCTCTAATTACTGCCAAGCAATGATCTGTGGGGTCCAAGCACAGTTAGTAAGTAGTGCTTTGAATGCAACTTCTTGCCAGGTTGTGCAGAACACTAAAAAGACCACAGATACTGTTCAAGGTCATTTAGATGATTGCTCAATTCTAACTGGCAGCACATTGTCTATAAAAAAAAAAAAAAGATAATGCTCAAAAAAATGCTTGCTTTCAGTTATTTCTGTACGAAATGTTTACTGAAAAAGCAAACCACCCTGAATCCTACCAAAGAATAAAAACTCACGGAGTCCCTGAAGCCCCAAACATAACATTTCCTGGTTAATCTACTTTAGTACAGAATGGATAAAGGAACAAATACTATATACTAGTGCATCTCAAACAATTAGACTATCATGAAAAAGTTAATTTTTGTAAATTAATTCAAAAAGTTAAACTTTCATATATTCTATATTCATTGCATATAAAGTGAAACGCTTCAAGCCTTTTTTGTTTTAATTTTGGTGATTATGGCTTATAGCTAATAAAAATCAGAAATCTAGTACCTCAAATTGTTAGAATATTTCCCAAGATCAATCAGAAAAGGATTTACAATACAGAAATGTCCAACTTCTGAAAGTATGCTCAAAAATATGTTCACTTGATACACTCAATACTTGAGTGGGGATCCTTTACAGTGAATTACTGCATTAATGCGGCGTGGCATGGAGGCGATCAGCCTGTGTCACTGCTGAGATGCTACTGAAGCCCAAGCTGTTTTGATGGTGACCTTCAGCTCGTTTGTATTTTTGGATCGGATATTTCTCATCTTCCTCTTGACAATACCCCATAGATTCTCTATGGGGTTCATGCCAGGCAAGTTGGCTGGTCAATCAAGCACAGTAATATCATGGTCAGCAAACCATTTGGTCGTAGTTTTGGCACTGCGAGCAGGTGTTAAGTCCTGCTGGAAAAGAAAAGCGGCATCTCCATAAAGCTTGTCAGCACATGGAAGCATGAAGTGCTCCAAAATCTCCTGGTAGATGGCTGCACTGACTTTGAACTTGACAAAACACAGTGGACCAACATCAGAAGATGATATGGCACCCCAAATCATTACAGACTGCAGACACTTCACACTGGACTTCAAACACCTTAGAGTCTGTGCCTCTCCACTGTTCCTTCAGACTCTTGGACCTTGATTTCCAAATGAAATGCAAAATTTACTTTCATCTGAAAAGAGAACTTTGGACCACTGAGCAACAGTCCAGTTCTTTTGCTCCTTAACCCAAGTAAGATGCTTCTGGCATCTCTGGTTCAGGAGTGGCTTGATATTAGGAATGCAACAGCTGTAGCCCCTTTCCTGAAGTCGTATCTGTATGGTGGCTCTTGATGCACTGACTTGATGTCTTAGTCCACTACTTGTGAAGCTCTCCCAAGTTCTTGAATCGACTTTTCTTGACAATCCTCTCAAGGCTGCGGTCATCCCTGTTGCTTGTACACCTTTTCCAGCCAGCCGTTTTAGCAATGACCTTCTGTGGCTCATCCTCCTTGTGGAGGGTGTCTATCGTCTTCTGGACAACTGTCAAGTCAGCAGTCTTCCCCATGATGATTGTCGCATGTACTGAACTACACAGAGATGCACAGTATTTTGTACTTTTTTACTCAAGCTTGAAATAAAATACTGAGATTTTTATTTTTTGAACTGTAGGCCATAATTAACGAAAAATTATAATAAACTAAAATGTTTCAAACATTTTTCTATGCGTAATGAGTCTATAATGTATAAAATTTTCACTTTCATAAATAACTGATGGAAAATATTGAACTTTTTCACAATATTTAATTGAGATGCACTAGTACACAAACCAGAATGGTAGGGTATACTCGCACACTAGGCACTGATGCCTTGTACAAATGTCCTCCCCTCCTCACTGGCCTGCTCTCACATTGTGTTTAATGTTCCAGGCATGAGTATGCCTACGTCATCAAGATCCAACTTTGTGCTGAAGAAATGTTTTTCAGCATATGCTTAAAAGTTATTTCAAAAGAAAATGTTTGACCTTCCAGTATTTCCCACAGATTCTCTTTGTGCAGTAGTGACCGGGGGTTGGGCAGGAGAAACAGCAATGCCCTGTTAATTTAATTACAAAAAAATACCACATATAAAGTGCACCACTGAAAATATTTTAATTACCAGGTACTTTGTGACAAATAAATAAAGAACTTGCATGAGCAGTTGATATTGACCAACAGCTATGTAGAGTGTGCCAACATTGACAAACCAGCTTTATTCTAATGTTAATTTACAGCTATCCTTACTAGCTATGCTACTTACATGCTTGCTAATAACTTATTTGTAGAGTTAGCTTGAATACACCAGTTTTGGAAAATTTGTGCAGAGGTGTTCATGATAACTATTTGTGAACTCCGGATTGATTCAGAAATTTGGCCAGCCAAAGGAAAGCAAACAATCCTTCCTCCTGCACATGATCATGTTTTAATTCAGAGTATGCATGGAGGAGAGGGTTTATTCACAGATACCCTTTTCAACCAACAGAGAACAGGTTCAGTTCTGATTCGCACACTAAATTTTGAACCATTCAGAACATTCCGACCAAAAATAAATTGGTTTGGTGATCGAGATATTCGTTTGGCATGCTTGCTAATTGCTACTTGCTCACTTGTGGACTTTGGTATTGCTTGCTAATTGCTACTTGTTTTGTTTGGCATGCATTGACTCATCAATTCCGGACAAAGTTGTCAGCATCGAAGGGCTAGCTACATTTCATGCCAACAGGAGCTGCACACTAAGCAGTAAATCCCGAGAGGTTGGTTTGTGTATCTATATCAATAACAATTGGTGTAAAAATACTAAGTTTGTCTCAAGCCATTGCTCACCGGACATCGAGCTTTTGACTGTAAGCTGTAGACCATTCTATCTGCCCAGGGAGTTTACTTTAGTTTCCATCACTGCTGTGTACGTGCCCCCCCCAGAGCTAACACAAAGGAGGCTATGAATGTTCTCTACCAGACTATCAGCGAGTTGCAATCCGCTCACACTGAGGGCTTTTTCATTGTGGCTCAGGATTTTAACCAGGCCAACATGAAGACAGTTCTCCCTCATTTTCACCAGCATGTGGCTTGTGCAACCAGGGAACTGAACACATTAGACATGGCCTACACCAACATGAAGGATGCATTTAGAGCAGCCCCCCGCCCCCATCTTGGCTCTTCTGACCATTTTTCTGTTAAGCTAATCCCTGCATATAAGCCCCTGCTGATCAGAGGGAAACCTACAGTGAGGCAGGTGAGGGTGTGGTCTGAGGGGGCTGTGGAGGCACTACAGGACTGTTTTGAGTGCACAGACTGGGACATGTTCAAGGCAGCTGCCACTTACAATGATCATATCAACATAGATGAGTATGCCATGTCTGTGTCAGCCTACATCAACAAATGCATGGATGACGTCAGCGACATAAAGAGCATCACCACCCGGGCCAACCAAAAACCCTGGATGACTGATGAAGTACGCAAAATGCTAAAAGCACGGAACTCAGCCTTCAAGTCTGGTGACGAGAAGGCACTGAGAACAGCGAGAGCCAACTTGAACCGTGCCATCAGACTAGCAAAGCGCGCTCACAGTCAAAAAATCCAGGACTTTTCCACGATGCCACTAACACCAGGGATATGTAGCAAGGCATACGGGCCATCACAAACTACAGGCTCGCCCCTCCCGAGTGTGATGATGACACGGACTTCCTCAATGCACTCAATAACTTCTTTGGGAGGTTTGAGGCACTAAACAGCACTCCTGCAGAGAAAGCTGTTCCCCATCAGGATGAAAAGGCACTCTGTTTTGATGTAGCTGAGGACTCTGAGGAGAGTCAACACACAGAAGGCCCCGGGCCCCGATAATATTCCTGGTTGGGTGCTCAGGGAACGTGCAGCTGGCTTATGTTCTAATAGACATTTTCAACACCTCACTAGATCAAGCCAAAGTCCCATCATGTTTCAAGACTGCCACCATCATCCCAGTGCCAAAAAAAACTCAAATCACATCACTCAACGACTACCGGCCCGTCTCACTCACTCCCATTATGATGAAGTGCTTTGGGAGGCTGGTAAAGGAGCACATCACCTCCAGGCTCCCTCCCATGTTTGACCCCTTCCAGTTTGCCTACCGGCCAAACCGCTCCACTGAGGATGCCATCTCCTCCACTCTTCACCTGAACCTTGCACACCTGGAGGAGAAGAATACTCGTGTGCAGATGCTGTTCCTGGACTTCAGTTCAGCGTTTAATACAATAATTCCACAGCATCTAGTGAACAAACTGGGACCCCTGGGCTTCAGCACCCCCCTGTGCAACTGGCTGCTAGACTTCCTCACTGAAAGACCACAGTCAGTGCATGTCAGCCAGAACACCTCCAGTGCCATCGTCCTGAGCCCTCTGCTTGTTCACTTTGATGACACACGACTGCATCCCCAGGGCTGCCAGTAACCACACTGTGAAGTTTGTGGATGACAATGTTGGGCCTCATCAGGGACGACAACGACCTGGCCTACAGAGAGGAGGTGGAGCAGCTGGTGGGCTAGTGCAGAGAAAACAACCTGATCCTGAACGTGGACAAAACCAAAGAGATCACTGTCAACTTTAGTAAGAACCAGCCCAGCCACGCTCCACTTCTCATCAACAACATGGCTGTGGAGGTGGTCAATAGCACCAAGTTCCTGGGGGTGCACATCACAGACAACCTCACCTGGTCTGTGAACACCACATCACTGGTCAAGAGGGCACAGCAGCATCCGCACTTCCTGAGTAGGATGAGGAGAGCCCACCTGCCCCCGCCCATCCTCACTACATTCTACAGAAGCACCATAGAGAGCGTCCTGACCAGCTGCATCTCTGTGTGGTGTGGAGGCTGCAGTGCCTCCAACTGGAAGAATGTGAGGAAAGTGGTGGACAGCAGAGAAAATCATTGGGACTTCTCTTCCCTCCATTCAGGACATTGCATCTAAGCGCTGCATGTCCCAAGCCAGAAACATCAGTGACCCCTCACTATGGACTGTTCTCCCTCCTGGCCTCTGGAAAGAGGTTCCGCAGCATTTGGTGCAGGACCACCAGGTTCTGTCATAGCTTTTTCCCCCAGGTCATTAGACTGCTGAACTCCAAATCCAAAATCAAACTGAACTCTATCTTCCATTTATACTTGAACAATTCCTAATTCCACAGGTCACTTTGTACTATTGCATTTTATTATATTTTTGCTGCTGTATATTTTAATATACTTTTATATTTAATTCTTTGCTGAGCCAAACTGCAACGAAATTTCATTCTGTGTACACTTGTTGCATACTGAATGACAATAAAGGTTGTCTGTCTGAAACTGGTACAGGCTGGGCTGATTGCTACTTGTTTTCGTTATATCCTTGAGATTCATCTTCAATCACACATTCTGCTCTCTGCTTAATGAAGGTTATGTTGACCAGTAATGTCTTTCTTCTTTTCATAAGACTATAATCCTGACAGGTGATGTAATGATATACATCATCTCTCTTCTTTCATAAAGTAGTGTTGTCTAAACTAGTGATGTAATGCTTCATCACCCATTTACTTTATACATAGACAGCTTTGTCAATCACGTCATCCAATCACATAGCTACAACACACTCTTGAATGTCAATATATGCTCATGTTTGTTCTACAATAAACTGAGAAACATCTCTGAACAGCTGTGTCTGTGTCAGTGACTGTTTGCTCCTGGATCGATCCGTGAGGCAGAATCTCTAAGGCAGCTGAGGTCTACGTTGTCAATTCAACCTCCTTCAGTACAGACAGATCAAAACCTAACAGTTTTCTGGGGGCTCATGTCCAGGATCTCCACATAGAAGGTAAGAGAAAATCAATCAATCAATCAATTAACTAACTTGTTAATTAAATTAATTAGGTTCTCTTCTTCCATCTGAAATCTGGTTATCCCGCAGTCGCACAAATATATGCATTGTATAAAAAGTCCTATGGTGTTTCCTGGGGTTGACTGGAAGACACTGTGATTTGATCTATCTGATCTTGATTCCTCTGATTTGTCCAAGTTATCCTCATCTCAGAGTGTTTTTGGGAATGAGGTGGTCATGGAGTTTTAAAGTTTTAAAGCTGCCATATACTGTGTGGATATGGTCTCAATGGTGTTCCCAGAGACAGATTGAAAGGTTTATACACTCTAAGCTGAGAATAATATTTCCCAATATTATAATTTGCTGAAATTTTACCTCACTCTGCCTAGGAAATTCTCCATCTTCATGTTGTGAAATTTATTCTTAACTTTTCAAACATTACAGCTTGCTTGAAGTGGACAGTGTGTACATTTTTTTTTTTTGAGCAGGGAGAGTTGGCTCAGAGCCAGGACTGATAGTGACGTGCTGAAAAAGCAACTGCATTAAGCAACTATAAATTTATAGTTGTCTACTGCATGTGTTGTTTTGTGTGTGTCAGAATAGGTGGAAGTGGTCAGTCTAAGAATGAATAGAGGACTTTGAATTAATTAAATGTATGACAAGGTTATTTTGTGGAACCTTTCATTGATAATTTGGTTGGATGGACAGATGGTCAACCCAACCTGGGTAAATTTTGATGAGAGCTATTTTTGAAGCATTAGTTTGATGGTAAATTATAAGCTACCATGGCCATGCTCATAAGAAAAAGGTTGATAACACAGAGAAAAGAGTAACTAAAAACTGTCAAGTTGATTAAATCTGTAAATTTACATGTGGGAAGGCTTCACTGCCTCCTTCAGCCCCACTGTGTTAAAAATATGAGTTTTATTCAGCACGTCACTATCAGTCCTGGCTCTGAGCCAACTCTCCCTGCTCAAAAAAAAAAAAAGTACACACTGTCCACTTTAAGCGAGCTGTAATGTTTGAAAAGTTAAGAATAAATTTCAATCTGCTTCTGACCTCTCTCAAGTAACAGGTGTTAAACAACCTCAAAACTGCATGGAATGAGCATGCTTCGGATGGTAGGTATTTCACAACAACCTTTTTGTTTGCTTTCTGAAAATGCTTGTGTATTGAGAATTTCCACTACCAGGTGCCCTGAATGACACAAGCTGCAAGACTTGGTATGGAATTTGAAGTTGTAATCTTTTCTTACATCACTGGATGTCATGAGCTCAAATTATCAGATTGAGCAGTTTTTACTCCTAAAATTAAAATACAACCTTATTATAGAAGTTTCTAATGTGAAGATGAAAAATTCTAGTAACTACTAGATTTCGCTCAAGAACACGGCATTAAGTTATTGTATTTGATATTCAGAAATAGAAGAAATAAAAAAAATGACACCCCCCCAAAAAAAACAATGAACTCCACCAAAAGCATAATTATAAATTAGACATCACTTCAGTAAACTTATGTTAAGTGCTCATTGCTTTGTTATTATTCCTAGCTCCCCTTTAATCTATTAGGTTGTAATATTTTTACTAAACTCAATTGTTCCATCTCTTTTGAATAAGGCTGTACTGTTCTGTGCACACCAGGTAAACTATCTTTTGGTTCTGCTGTTTTCTCCAAGTATGATCAGAGGAAGACACAGGCACTAAAGTCTCTTTTCCTCAGAGTTTGAATCAGGTCCCTCAAACTCTCTGGGCATCACACCCCAATAAGATCGGACACGTACCCCATATGCTGCCAGTCTGAAAGCATCTATTTCTGTGTATGCATTGGTCAGTGGGTTATTCCTTTTAGCCCTCCTGCACCAGACATAGTTTCCAAATATTTTTTATCTATTCCTAGTCAATATGCCCACTTTACTGTTGTTGATTTTTGCACTGCATTTTTCAATGTCCCTGTGAGTGTTGAGACTCAACCCATATTCGCCTTTACTTTTAAGCAGCAACAATATACATGGACCTGCCTATCTCAAGGGTTCACTGACTCCCCTGTGGTCTTCTCTGTTGTTGTTCGAGACTCACTAAACTCTCTGACTCTCCCTGATGGCTGCACGTTGCTCCAATATGCAGACGACATTCTGCTCTCAGCTGAAGATGAGAGGAAGTGTGAACAAGGCTCTCTGGCTCTTCTTGTGCACCTGGGTAGGTGTGGATTTAAAGCCTCATGGTTCAAGCTGCAGTTCTGTCAGCCTTCAGTGCGATACGTCAGCTTTGACATCTCTCAAAGTGAGTGTCGTCTCTTATCTGGTTGACTCTCAAGGTAGCTCCTCCCTCGAATAAGACTGTCATGATGTCCTTTCTCAGACTCAAACTATTGTCAGTACATTCCAGACTGTTCTCATCATGACAAGACCCTTAGAAAGTCCTGCCTCAAAGAGCAGCCCAATGACATTGTATGGACTTCTGAAATACTGCACTCATCCTGTTATCTCAATTATCATCAGCTATCACATCAGCTCCAGCACTGGGTCTGCCTGACTCCAGTCTGCCATTCCACCTGTACGTCTTGGAGGACAAAGTGACCGTGGTGGGGGTCCTGGCCTAAGAGCATGGCGGAGGTTATCGTCCTGTAGCTCATCTGTCAAAGACCCTGGACCCAGTGGTCCAGGGCATGCCCATGTGTTTATGTGCTGTTGCAGCCTCTGCTCTCATGGCAACTGATGCTACTAAACAAACTATCTCACCATCTGATTTTACATGCATTACATCAGGTACACTCAATTTTAAATAATATTCAGACACAACATATGACTGCTCAGCAACATTCTGGTTATAAGTTTATTCTGTGCACCACTCAAAACTTGTCTATCAAGCCTGTCACATCACATCATACTCCAGCTCTTTTATTACACCGCATGTTTTCATCCTACAGGTCCAGCCTGGGCATAGTTGGAACATGACTGTATAGATGAAATTACTTGCAGCTCATCACTGAGCACGGTGTGCACGTGCTTATTGATGGCTCTTGTTCAAAACCTAATGATTTAGTTTGTCGTGTGTCGATATTCTATTTATACAGATTCCCGTTTACGCCTTAGGGGTAGCTCAATTCTTTTTTAGAAAATTTGGCACTCATGTGGCTTTAAGACTGCTGATGGTAAACCTCACATTGGAGGAAAGTCCAATGGGAGCAAGCATGTATCAGATCCTTTCAGGATCTAAACGGACATTGATGGAGATATTTGTTTGGCATGCTTGAAATTGGTACAGCTAGTCTGATTGCTACTTGTTCTTGACACTGGAACAAGCATGCTGTTCTGATTGCTTTGTTTTGGTTAGTTGGGATTAGAGAAGCAGCCTTGGGTCTAAAGGGTCACATGTTCAATTCCCAGGACCAGCAGGAAAAATGTGAGGGGAGCTGAGTGAATGAACAGCACTTTCCCCCCACTCTGTATCATGGCTGAAGTGCCCTTGAGCAAGGCACCTAACCACTACCTGCTCCCCAGGCACTGTAGCATAGCTGCCCACTGCTCTGTGTATGTGTGTGCGCGCTCATTGCTCACTTGTGTGTGCATGCATGTGTTCACTGCTTCAGATGGGTTAAATGCAGAGGAGGAATTTCACTGCACTTGAGTACATGTGAGTAATAAAGGCTGCTGCTGCTTCTCTTAAATCCTTGAGATTCATCTTTGCTTACATATTCAGCTCTTTACTTAATATAACCTACATTAACCACTAATGTATTTCTTCTTTTCATAAGACTATGATCCTGACAGGTGATGTGTACGTACGTCTCTTTCTTCTTTCATAAATTAGTGTAGTCTAAACCAGTGATGTTATACATGGATAACTTGGCTTTGTCAACCACATAGCTACAACACACTCTTGAATGTGAATATATATTCATGTTTGTACTGGTGATGTTATTCCTTCGAGGATGAAGATGACCATGACTTCAGTTTAGTGGGTGGCAGTTGTGGGTCCGGAGGTGACTGATTAGGCCAACCCGGGCTTTGAAGGTATGCCCACATGTTGGGCACACATGGGTTGATGCTGTAGTAGGGGTGGCAATAGTTTGAATCTTTTGTGCAGCTCATTTCTTCTGGGCCTTGGCGATACATTTCACCTCTGCTGCATGTGCACCACTGGTGAGCTTTGCTTGCCATGCTGGATGATCCTGCGCAAGCAACTCCCAAGAATTGACATCAACTTCTAGAGTTTTGAGGGACACAGAGTTTGTCCTTAACAAACTCATACTTTGTTTACACATAGCCGGGTATTTATGAAAACGGGTATATTCTCCTCCCCCGTACTAGAAAATAATTCCGTTTACACAATGCTCAAAAACAGCCAGGGAAGGCTGTCAAAAACATGTCAAACAAATAGAAAGCCAACCAGAGATCTGAAAGCCAAGGAGGAGGGACTGTCAGATCACAATGCTAAAACTCCGTTTTCCCCATAACACGGAGAAAACTCCGTTTTCCACTATTTACACGCAGGCATGAAAACAGAGTTTTCACAAATCTCCACTTTGCCCGGAGTTTTCGAAAGCAGCCGTTTTCAGTGACTGAAACCTCCGTTTACGTGTAAATGATGGGTGCAACCGCATAAATAAATATCCGTTTTTATAGATACCCGGCTACGTGTAAACGGGGTCTCAGTGTCATGACAGTTAAAAGTGGAGACAACTATCCAGTGAGAACCCATCCCAACAGGATGGCGCTCATTCCACCACATGGGATTTCTTTGTGACGTCATGCCGAGGTATATTCCGTAATTGGAGTTCCGGGCTTTTAGATTAATTTCGATTGAAAATATCATGAATATAACGTTAATACAATGTGACGGGATATAATAATACTGGATAATCAAAGAATACATGACAGTGATACGTGCGAGTACAAAAATCCTTCTTTGTTAGCATGTAAGGATCTATCCCATTGAATGGTTCCTATATCCACTTACTTCCTGGTGTACTTCCTTTAATAACTTGCTTGTTTGCCGTACACAAACATGGCAATAAGTTCTTGTGTTAATCGATCAGACTCCACTTTTGGATCATTAATCCTTTTTGGCTGAGAATGCCCTGCACGCATGGCTTTATGTTGACTCTGGCACATCCACACAGTTTTAAAATATAATACCTACAAGTAAAAACAGATTTTATTTAATTCCTGGGCTCCCATCTGTGACAGGGAGGGACGTTGCATTCCATTAATACACTTTACAATAGATTATTAAATTCTAATAGAATAGATGAACCAAAATAATTGATCTTTTTTAATGGGCCTCGACACATTACAAGTATGAATAGGTGGGCCTCGATGCAGAAAAGGTTCAGAACCCCTGATCTACACTATATTCTCTCTGGCATGCAGGAGCTCAGGATCTTCGATTATGTTCATAATTCTATAGTTGGTTTCGCCCTCCAGGAGCATAGAAGAAGCAGCCTTTATTTCTCACATGCACACTCAAGTACAGTGAAATTTGTCCTCTGCATTTAACCCATCTACAGCAATGCACACACCCACCCACACAAGTGAGCAATGACCACATGCACATACCCAGAGCAGTACACAGCTATGCTACAGTGCCCAGGGAGCAGTTGGGGGTTAGCCTTGCTCAAGGGCACTTCAGCCCAAGGCCACCCCAACCACATGTCTTTGAACTGTCGGGGAAACCAGAGTACCCAAAGGAAACCCACGCAGACACGGAGAGAACATGCAAACGCCACATAGAAAGGCCCCCCATCAGCCACTGGGCTCACACCCAGAACCTTCTTGCGACAGTGCTAACAACTGCACCACCCCACTGTGCCAAGCACCCAGGTGATCTTATTCGCTAGATGTGGGTAGATTTGCTCGACTAGAGGCAACATGTAGTCATGTGGCATCTGGACTTGTTTGTCTACCGGAGACGACTCCAACATGTATACAGTCAACCATTTCCCAGCTGGTGGGTATGTGAGTACATAGAAGTGAGAAGGTTATGTTTGTACTACAATAAACTGAGAAAAATCACTGAACAGCTGTGTCAGTGACCGTCTGCTCCCAGATCAATCCAAGAGGCAGAGGTCTACATTCCTCAATCATACTTTTCAATTCAACCTCCTGTGGTACAGACAGATCAAAACCTAACATTCAGAATCTGAAAAGCTGGTTCCCAGATGGAACTAAAATATCGCGTTTTTTTTTCTCAGTGGGCATGTCATCAATTTGGAGAGGAAGCAGCGCAGTAATGGAGAACGCAACAGAAAAAGATACATCTTCAGACCACCCCCCCCCAAAAAGAAATCTACAATAACAGAACAAAAGCTCAATACACTTGCTACTGCTGTATACTCCCACTGTGAATTGAGCAATGCCCTCCATTCATGACACATCCTTGATTACATCTGTTCTACTCAAAACTGGTGAAAACGTGTGCCAGTTTGCTAGCTGGCACCAAGGTTCAAAGAATCCTGAACAAAACCAGTTTAGGAACCCATTCCCTGTTGGTCAAAAAGGAGAGAGCACACAAAAGCAGGACAAATAGGGTGGAGTGAATCATTATGCTGCACACACCTCCACAATGAAGGTTTTTACCCATTTTAAACAGTTTAAAAAAATTAAAAAATAGAAACATATGGCTGCAAGCAGTGACAAAGGATCCTTGCACGTCCAGTGCTATCATCAGGTTAACACAACAATCAAGAGAGTTTGTTTTTTAGGAAGCATGCAAAATGCCTCCCGACATCAGTGATTTAACAATACCGCTAATGTGTTCTAACCACATAAACCATCATGGAATGTCTGGAATGGGGTTGAACTCCCTGCTGTGCCCTTGCTTAAAAAAGTGGCTAAATGTTCATGTACATTTTCTTAACATTTCCCAGCTAAACCATACAACATGCCCAAGTTAGCAATCAATGGGGCATTTATATTTGGACTTTGGAGCAATTAGAAGTCAGGGCAGTATTTATATTTAATTTGAACAATTACAGGCCACAGGGTATTTATTTCTGAGCTAAACAGGGCAGTGAACACACTGCCCCACAAGTACATAACATCCACACAAGCATGTAGATCAATAAAAAAATCTGTCAAATAGCAACTTAAAAAATAATTGGTTACTTAAGAGGTGATTAGTATTCCATTGGAATTCATGGACATGTGAATGAGGACTTTGTTATATATCAGCCATTCAACAAATGTCATTCATAGTGGGGTTCTGCTCCACCTGCCCCTGCATACAGGCACTAGTATGCAGTACAAGTACAGTACTAGTACAAGTGTAGCTCAGTACTCTCCTACTTTGATCTTTTTTTAAACTATATTATTTAACCAACTTTTTTTTGGTTTGTTTAGAAAAAGATTACATAATTTTCACCTTCTGTGACTGAGTCACTGGCAGAATAACGAGGATATAATGGCAGGAAATTGACTTGCATTAGATGCCACACCCAGTCTGTCTCATTATGAATGGCCCAGTCCTGATTACACCTATGTGGCAATTATGAGACATAGTTATAGCATCATCCACACTAATTTAGGTATGGACCCTTTTCACGTGACGTCACGACAAACGCAGCCACCATTTTGGACATGTACTACCAGTAGTTTACCACAGCCAGCATTGAGGAACGGCAGCAAAAAAAGTGTTTATTTTCAGCAAGACTTCCATCATGCCACTATATTGTTGTGCACCTGGATGTAGTAACCATCAACAAACAAGGCAAGGGTTATCATTTTATCGGATCCCGACGGAGAAGATGGATAGCGGCCATTAAAAAAAATTAACAGATTGGCAGCCCTCGGCATACCAGCGCTTGTGTAGTGACCACTTTGTTGGAGGTAAGACGAATAAAATTAGCCAGAAAAGGCATTACATTGCTGTTAACATTCTGTGGCGGCGAGTGTGTAACCAAATAGGCTAAAATAACCCATTGTAACCTCTTTGTTCTTCTGTAGTAGCTATTAGCTAACGACATTAGCTAACGTTGTGTTCCTTTGCTGTTGGTAGACTGTAGGACAGATCAGAGGCAGTGTCGTACAAACAGCGCTTAATTTGAGGGGGAGCAAGCCGGAGCGCGCTCCGGAACCTCGGGCGTTGGCTCCGGCAGCTATTTACACTGGATCCGGTGATCCGACACCTCTTTTGACTATGTAACAAAAACAAAACAAAAAAACCCAAATAATTAAATAAAAAAATGCAAGTTTATTTAGTGTTAATGTCTGATTTTGATATCTGCCTTGTTGGTGATTTCTCTCATGAAACGACATCCACAAAATATCTGCAGATGAACTTAATTTGCAGTGTTATTACAAAACATGCCCAGAAGCGCAGCGCAGCGCCCCGCCCCCTTTTTTTCCGCACCGGAGCCGCTCATCCTCTGCGCTCCGGGACCTCCCACTTTACAAATTAAAGCACTGCCTACAAATAAGTGTTCAAAACAAGAGGAACATGTATTTGTCTCTTAAATCCAGGCCGTTCCCTGTAATCTGTAACACTGGGTTGGAGAAAGTAATGGCAAATAGCGAGTGCACAAGCCATAGAAGGTAAACTGTACACAGCGCCAGGGCAGTGTGATGGTATGTCTACTTTTAGATTGTGTTAGCTTATCAATGAACACACTCGTCACTCGACGAGTTTCACGTCTTTACGACGGATACTTAAATGTGTGTTAGGTATTATTGTTGCAGTCTAAGCAGTCATTGTAGCAGCTAGATGAGCGAGAACCGAAAGGGTCTGTGCCATAAACCGTTATTTCTGTACGGCGTTGCTAATGTGTCGTTACTGTTATTTCTCCCTCTGCTCGCCCTGTAAATGCCCTACGTCGCTGGATAGCGAAGGTGTTTTCTGCATCTCGCTCCTTTTTCTTGTATGTTCTCCGTTTGTCGCCTTCCTCGCATTCAAACCAATTCGAGCCGAAGTCCGCTACATGTCCAAAATGGTGGTTGCGTTTACGAAGGTCACGTGACTGAAAAGGGTCTATACTGAAGGTCAAGGTTGTTAGGACTGGGACTTTTTTGGCCTCTAGAGGCCGCTGTTATGTTTATCTTGTCATGTTTGTTTTGGCCTCTAAAGGCCGCCACTGTGTTTGTCTTGATTGCCTGTTTCCTGCCCCGCCCTGTTCCTTAATTAGTTTGTGTATAAATACCCCTCTGTTTGTTCCCTTGTCACAGAGTCTTTATGCTATGTTGTCTAGTGCTAGTTTCCTCTGTCCCACGTATCTTGCCTGTGCCCTTGTGTTTTTGATATTTTTGCTTTCTTTGGACTTTGTACTTTTTGATCTTCTGAGCGTTCAGCATTTTGCCTTTCCTTTTGTTTTTGGACTTTGAAACCTTTGGATATTTTTATTTTTGTTTATCTTCTGAGCTTTTGGATTTTCTTTTTGTTTTTTCCATCGGATTGTAAATATTGTAAATAAACTGTTTTTTTGATACTCTACCTTCGCCTCACGCCTCTGCACTTGAGTCATGCCCCTGGTGGCCTAGTGGGGGTTTGCTGGATTATCACACCAGCGACCCGGGTTCGAATCCCAGCAAAACCCTAACAGAAAGACTCCATCATGACCGACTCAGCAGAGGCGTCTTCAACGGTCTACCCGGCTAACCTTCAGGGAATTATGGCTTCTTTAACACACTTCGGAGCTACCATGGACACTCATGGACGAACACTTACGAGCTAACGTGAGGCCCTTGCTCTCCACGAGGTACTGCTTCAGCAAATTGGGAAAACCCTGGCACAGCTGACTCCTCTGCCCGCTTCTCCTCATCCTGATCCGGCTCCTGCTCCACCATCTGCTCCCGCTCCAGTGCCTCCCGCCACGCTGTCTCCTTCACCTCGCGAACCCAGCCTTCCTGCACCACAGAGGTATGAGGGCAAGCACAGCGAGTGCCGGGAGTTCCTTACCCAGTGCCAACTCACCTTTGAGCTTCAGCCTACCACCTACACTACGGATTGCCGCAAGATTGCCTTTGTGATAACCTTGTTAGCTGGTAAGGCATGAGCTTGGGCAACGGCCATTTGACAGGGACCCGAGTGCTCTGATTTCAAGTTGTTTATGGAGGAGATGCTTCATGTCTTCGATCAGGCAGACACCAGTAAAGACGCAGCCAGGAAGCTCATGTCCATCCAGCAAGAAGGAAGCTTCGCAGACTACGCCATCGCATTCCGGACGCTCGCAGCAGTCAGCGGATGGAACGAAGCAGCCCTGGTTTCAGCCTTTCACCATGGTTTGTCTGACCCCATCAAAGACGGCCTGGCCTCTATCGGATGCCCAAGTGACCTCGAAACTCTGATCTCACATTCTACTCGTCTTGACAACAGGATTAGAGAGCGCCACCAAGTCCTGAGCTTCCCCGGCCTCACTGCCTCGACCTGGAGCCCGTCTACCTCCTCCTGTGACTGTCCAGAGCCCATGCAAGTTGGCCGTACTCGTCTCTCCGCAGCTGAGAGGGAGCGCAGAAGGAGGGACAAGTGCTGCATCTACTGTGGCAAGCCTGGCCATTTCCGAGCATCTTATCCCGAGCTCTCGGGAAAAGGACCGCCCCGTCCAGCCGAGGGAGGGTTGTGACGGGGCCTACCCTCTCTCCTGAACTCCCTGGCCAAGGAGTCTACATCCCGGTCTCCATCTCCTGGGGTGAGTCCATCCACTTTTGTCAGGCCTTGTTAGACTCCGGGGCAGCTGGAAACTTTATGGATGTTCACTTCGCCCAAAGTATCAATGTCCCGACTGCACCTCTTGAAGTCCCACTGTCTGTGTCTGCCCTGGATGGCCAAGCCTTAGGTGACGGAAGAGTCACCCAAGTAACTTCTCCAGTCTTCCTCCAGTCTCAAGGTCACAAGGAAGAAATATCCCTGCACCTGATTCCTTCACCAGAGTTCCCAGTTATTCTAGGTCTTCCTTGGCTTACCCGCCACAACCCTCGTATAGACTGGGTCACTAGCCAGGTTGTGGAGTGGGGTCCTGCTTGCTATGCCTCTTGTCTGCTCTCTAGCTCTCCTGTGTCTCCTGCCGAGCCTCCTGATCTCACCGAGTTATCTCAAGTTCCCACAGAGTACTGGGATCTCAAGGAAGTTTTCAGCAAGAGCAGGGCCGCCGTTCTTCCTCCGCACTGTGCCTACGACTGTGCCATCGACTTGCTCCCTGGGACTATCCCTCCTCGTGGCAGACACTTTTCCGTCTCTCAGCCAGAACGCAAGGCCATGGAGGAGTACATCAAGGACGCCTTGGCCTCTGGGTTCATTCGACCCTCCACCTCACCCGCTGGTGCCGGCTTCTTCTTTGTTGGCAAGAAGGATGGGGGGGCTCCGGCCATGTATTGATTACAGGGGTCTGAACAAGATCACTGTACGCAACCGCTATCCCCTTACGCTGATGTCCACAGCGTTCGATCTGCTCCAAGGCGCCACTGTCTTCACCAAATTGGACTTACGGAACGCATACCACCTCATCCGTATCCGACAGGGAGACGAGTGGAAGACTGCCTTTAACACCCCGTCTGGGCACTACAAGTACCAGGTGATGCCCTTTGGACTCACCAACGCACCAGCTGTTTTTCAGGCACTAATCAACGACGTCTTGAGGGACATGATTAACCAGTATGTTTTTGTCTACCTCGACGACATCCTAATCTTTTCCAAGACCGTGCAGGAGCACCGCCACCATGTCCGCCAGGTTCTCCAGAGGCTGCTACAGAACAATCTGTTCGCTAAGGCCCAGAAATGCGAATTTCATGTTCCCGAGGTCTCCTTTCTGGGTTTTATTGTACGGACAGGCCAACTCCAGATGGATCCAGCCAAGACCCTGGCCGTCCGGGACTGGCCCACCCCCAAGTCCGTCAAAGAGGTTCAGCGGTTCTTAGGATTTGCTAACTTCTACCGCAAGTTTATCAGGAACTTTAGTTCTGTAGCAGCGCCCATATCGGACCTCACCAAAGGGACAGATGGACCGTATGTCTGGTCCCCTCAGGCGGAAAAGGCATTCAAAGACCTCAAACACCGCTTCTACACGGCACCCATTCTGGTCCTCCCGGACCCTTCGCAACCCTTCATCGTCGAGGTGGACGCCTCGGACAGCGGCGTCGGCGCGGTCCTCTCTCAACGCTCGGAAGGAAGGTTGCACCCCTGCGCATACTTCTCCCACCGCCTGAGTTCTGCGGAGTCCCGGTATGACGTGGGGGATCGATAACTGCTAGCAGTTAAACTGGCCCTTGAGGAGTGGAGGCACTGGCTGGAGGGAGCGCAACATCCATTTTTGGTCTGGACAGACCACAAGAACCCGGAGTACCTCCAGCAAGCAAAGAGACTCAATCCATGACAGGCTAGGTGGGCCTTGTTTTTCAGTCGGTTCGACTTTACGCTATCATACCGCCCCGGCTCCAAAAACACCAAACCTGACGCGCTTTCCAGGCTGTTCGCTCCCACCAACAGGGAGAGCGAAGTTGGGCCTATTATCCCTGTGTCCCGGATTGTGGCCCCTGTCCGCTGGGGTATTGAGGAGGCCGTCCGATGAGCCCAACACCAGGACCCCGGTCCTGGGACGGGGCCACCGGGCCTCTTGTACGTCCCACATCAAGCCCGGGCCAAGGTTCTCCAGTGGGGTCACTCGTCCCCTCTCACCGCCCACCCGGGAGCTCGAAGGACCCTGGACTTGTTGAGAAGACGCTTCTGGTGGCAAAGCATGGAGAAGGAAGTGAGGTCATTCGTCCTTTCCTGCGAGGTGTGCACCAGAAGCAAGAACCCACGACAGCATCCCCAGGGCCTCCTGCATCCTCTGACCATTCCCCGGCGTCCCTGGTCCCACGTGGCAGTCGACTTCATCACGGGTCTCCCTGAGTCACAAGGTAACACTGTCATTTTGGTCATAGTTGACAGATTCTCCAAGGCCTGCCGCTTTATACCACTGTGCAAGCTCCCTTCTGCCCTTGAAACAGCTAAACTAATGTTCAATCACGTCTTCCGAGTCTTTGGTCTCCCACAGGATATCGTCTCTGACCGGGGGCCCCAGTTCTCCTCCCGAGTGTGGCACGAGTTTTGCAAGCTCATCCGAGCCACTGCCAGCCTCTCCTCTGGGTTCCACCCACAGTCCAATGGCCAGACGAAGAGGCTCAACCAGGACCTGGAAACCACCCTGCGAGGCCTGGCTATGGATAACCCGACATCGTGGAGCACCTGGCTGCCATGGGCAGAGTACGCCCACAACGCCCTGCAGTCATCGGCCACCAAGCTGTCGCCATTCCAGTGCCAATTCGAGTTCCAGCCACCTCTGTTCCCGGACCAGGAGGAGGACGCGGGGATGCCCTCGGTCAACCAATATGTGAGACGGTGTCGCAAGACCTGGAGCAAGGTCAGGAGGACCCTCATCAAGACCTCCAGAACCAACCAGACTCAGGCCAACCGCCATAGAAGACCTGCCCACGCTTTCCACCCTGGGCAGCGGGTTTGGCTGTCCACCAAGGACCTTCCGCTGCGGGTGGAGAACCGCAAGCTTGCTCCTCGCTACATTGGCCCCTTCAAGGTGGTGCGCAGGGTGAACCCTGTCGCCTACCGGCTCCAGTTGCCCCGGACTCTGAGGATCAACCCCACATTCCATGTTTCCCTGTTGCGGCCCGTACTTACGTCCACGTATGCCCCTGCCCCTAGGAATCCCCCCCCCGCATCTTCCAGGGTCAGACTGTGTTCACTGTGCATCGCCTGCTTGACTCCCGCCGGGTCCGCGGCGGGCTTCAATATCTGGTTGACTGGGAGGGCTATGGCCCTGAGGAACGCTGTTGGGTCCCCGCCTGGGACATTTTAGATAAAGGACTTTGTAGGGACTTCCATTCGGCCCATCCGGATTGCCCTGGGAATGTCAGGAGACGCTCCTGGGGGGGGGGTCCTGTTAGGACTGGGACTGTTTTGGCCTCTAGAGGCTGCTGTTATGTTTATCCTGTCATGTTTGTTTTGGCCTCTAGAGGCCGCCACTGTGTTTGTCTTGATTGCCTGTTTCCTGCCCCACCCTGTTCCTTAATTAGTTTGTGTATAAATACCCCTCTGTTTGTTCCCTTGTCACGGAGTCTTTATGCTATGTTGTCTAGTGCTAGTTTCCTCTGTCCCACGTATCTTGCCTGTGCCCTTGTGTTTTTGATATTTTTGCTTTCTTTGGACTTTGTACTTTTTGATCTTCTGAGCGTTCAGCATTTTGCCTTTCCTTTTGTTTTTGGACTTTGAAACCTTTGGATATTTTTATTTTTGTTTATCTTCTGAGCTTTTGGATTATCTTTTTTTTCCATCGGATTGTAAATATTGTAAATAAACTGTTTTTTGATACTCTACCTTCGCCTCACGCCTCTGCACTTGAGTCATGCCCCTGGTGGCCTAGTGGGGGTTTGCTGGATTATCACACTAGCGACCCGGGTTCGAATCCCAGCAAAACCCTAACAAAGGTAGGGGTTTTTTTTTTTTGGTTTGCTAGAAGATTTACTCCACTACACTTTGTCCCAAAACCATTCATATTTAGCCCCACCCAAACCCATTTTGCAGTTTTCCCTGGCATTAAATGTTTGGGAATTGAAGAGGCCAATTGCTGTAGTTTTGAAAGTGAAATGTCCCATTCTTGTCTGATATAGGATTTTAGCTACTTAAAAGTTTGGTTTCTCCTTTGTTTCCCCCAGTTTCAAAATGCACCAAAAGTTTTCAGTGGGTGAGAGGTCTGGACTGCAGGAAGGACAGTTTAGCACCTGGACTCCTACTACAATGCCACGCAGTTGTAAGACATGCAGAATGTTGTTTGGCATTGTCTTGCTGAAATAAGCAAGGATTTCCTTGAAAAAGATGTCTAGATGGCAGCATGTTGCTCCTTAACCTGTATGGACCCTTTTCAGTCACGTGACCTTCGTAAACGCGACCGCCATTTTGGACATGTAGTGGACTTCGGCTCGAATCAGTTTAAATGCGAGGAAGGCGACAAACGAAAAACATAAAAGAAAAAGGAGCGAGATACAGAAAATACCTTCACTATCCAGCGATGTAGGGCATTTACAGGGCGAGCAGAGAGAGAGGTATTTGCAAAAATTGAGGTTAGCAGGCTTAGAGAACGACGTTTACCTGCTTCCACCAGGATTGTTCACTGACGTACGGAAGTACACGAAGCCCTCGTCTTTACCTGACTTCGGCCCACATGATCTGTATACCTATGTCGTTAAAAACCTATCGCCATGCACAAACATGCCAACGTCCGAGGTTCCAGAACGCGCTCCGGCTTGCTCCAGGAGTGCTCTGGCCGAGGTTACGGAGCGCGCGCCGGCTTGCTCCGGCCGAGGTTACGGAGCGCGCTCCGGCTTGCTCCGGAGCAAGCCGGCGCGCGCTGCCTAATTTGAGGGGAACCTCGGCCTGAGCACTCCGGAGCAAGCCGGCGCGCGCTGCTTAATTTGAGGGGAACCTCGGTTGGAGCACTCCGGGAGCAAGCCGGCGCGCGCTGCTTAATTTGAGGGGAACCTCGGCCGGAGCACTCCGGGAGCAAGCCGGCGCGTGCTGCTTAATTTGAGGGGAACCTCGGCCGGAGCACTCCGGGAGAAAGCCGGCGCGCGCTGCTTAATTTGAGGGGAACCTCGGCCGGAGCACTCCGGGAGCAAGCCGGCGCGCGCTGCTTAATTTGAGGGAGAGCAAGCCAGAGCGCGCTCCGGAACCTCGGACGTTGGCTCCGGCAGCTATTTATACTGGATCCGGTGTAAATAGCTGCCGGATCATAATTACAGTAAACTAGTAAATACAGTAAAGGAAAAACTTGAGACTGAAAGGTTTTAACAGTCATCCAAATGACTGAACGTAAACATTGCTACAGTAACATACCAGCTACTTGTTGACATTAGCTAGTCAACAATAGCTACTACAGAAGAACAAAGAGGTTACAATGGGTTATTTTAGCCTATTTGGTTACACACTCGCCGCCACAGAATGTTAACAGCAATGTAATGCCTTTTCTGGCTATTTTTCTTCGTCTTACCTCCAACAAAGTGGTCACTACACAAGCGTTGGTATGCCGAGGGCTGCCAATCTGTTAATGGCCGCTATCCATCTTCTCCGTCGGGATCCGATAAAATGATAAACCTTGCCTTGTTTGTTGATGGTTACTACATCCAGGTGCACAACAATATAGTGGCATGATGGAAGTCTTGCTGAAAGTAAAAACTTTCTTTGCTGCCGTTCCTCAATGTTGGCTGTGGTAAACTACTGGTAGTACACGCCCAAAATGGCGGCCGCGTTTGTCGTGACGTCACGTGAAAAGGGTCCATACATCGTTCAGCATTAATGGTGCCTTCCCAGATGTGCACGCTACTCATGCAATGTGCATCAAAGATGTTGGGTTTTAAACTGCATGCTGATAACAAGCCAGATGTTCCTGCTCCTCTTTTGCCAGAAAGATGCAATGTCCATGATTTCCAAAAAGAATTTCAAATTTCGTCAGACCACAGTCCATCGTAAATAAGCAGTGTTTCTGGATATTGTTTATAGGGTTTCTTTTTTCATGGTAGAATTTTAGCTTGCATTTGTGGATGCAGCGACAAAATTTGTTCACAGATTGGAAGTGATCCTGAAACCATGCAGTGATTTCTACTACAAAATCGTGTGTTTTTAATGCAGTGTCACCCAAGGGCCCAAAAGTCACATGCATCCAATATTGGTTTTCAGCCTTGTCCCTTGCATACAGAGATTCCTCCGGATTCTATGAATCTTTTATTGATATGTACCATAAATGATGTAATCCCCAAATTCTTTGCGATTTTAAGGTGAAGAACGTTATTCTTAAATCGTTGCACTATTTGCTCATGTAGTCTTTCACAGAGTGGTGAACCCCTCCCCATCTTTATTCCTGAGAGACTCAGGCCCTGTCCACACGGCAACGGATTCAGGTGACTCCGATACAATTGCTTATCGTTTAGGCCTGGCGTCCACACGGCACCGGCGTTTTGGGTGCCCAAAACGCAATCTTTTTGAGAACGGGTTCTAGAGTGGAAAGATCTGGCAACGTTGCCGTTGTGAAGTCGTCTGGATGAGTAGAACGGATTTGTTTACGATGACGTCACAACCACATGACTGTGAGTGCTTCACGCCGGGTAGATGTGTAACGAATATCACCAGGAAAAAGCCTTACAGAGCACTAGTGAGAGTGAAACACGAGCTTGGATATTATTATTATTATTATTATTATTATGTTCAGTGTTAGTTCACAGTAGTAATGCAAGAAGCAGAATAGTGACAGTAATAGTGAAGCAAAAACATGCAATTGTACAAACACTGCAGCTCTACAGCAAAATATTCATTTATGAAATGGTCTGATTCTTAACACCAGTAGTGCCAATGATGATCTCATTGCGATGCGATGCGAGTTGTCAACAAATCCTATAACTTGGTTCATGAAACGCGCTTACAAAATATTTTCACTGTGAATATTTGTGTAATGGTGCAATCCCGCCAGCAAAAATAGGGAAAAAAAGGAGCGATCTCACCTCTTCAGATGTTGATTTAAGTCCGACAATATATTCCTCAAAAAGGGCGTAGAGGAGCAAATTAATCCAATTTATTCCGGACCATTAAAGACGCCGCCTTCCACGTAGAATCATACATCAGCCTCATCGCCATATTGGATAGGTCAAAGCGGAGAATAAAGATTCATGTGCTGCGTTTAACTGTACCAACAGGTTTACCGTCCAAACGAGATCACATGGGATTACCTTTCACAGGTGAGAAACAAATTAATCCATCAACATGTAGTATTCAATTTATTCCGGACCATTAAAGACGCCACCTTCCGCGTAGAATCATACGTCATCCTCGCCGCCATATTGGAGAGGTCAAAGCGGAGAATAAAGATTCATGTGCTGCGTTTCACCGTACCAACAGGTTTGCCGTCCAAACGAGATCACATGGGATTACCTTTCACAGGTGAGACTGGAAAAATACTTTTCATTGTATTTGGTCATTATAATGTAATTTTACAAACAGATTTTCCTGACTTTGTGGCTAATATGAAGTCTCGCACATTATGCGCATGCGTCCTTACTTCTTCTATTGTTCTGGTGTCTCCGAAGGGACCGTCTTACAGCGCCCCTAGAGGTGTGGCATGTGTATTGCATCGTTTTCAGCAAGTGTTGCGTTGCCATATGGACCTGATATTTTACTGATTGTTGCCCATTTGGACACGATATATTTTTAAATAACATCTCGTTGCCGTTGTCGTGTGGATGTAGCCTCAGCCTCTCTGGGATGTTCTTTTTATACCCAATCATGTAAGGTAAACCTGTTATTGCCAACTGATCTGTTGCCAATTAACCTATTTTTTTAAGCATTGCACAAAGTTTCCAGTCTTTTGTTACCCCATCAACCCTTTTGAAACATATTGCTGACATTAAATGCAAAATGAGCATTCAGGAGAAATAAAAAAATTTCTGTTTCAACATTTGATATTGTCTTTTTACTATTTTCAATGAAATATAAGATATCCATTGTTTGAAAGTAATCACATTCTGTATTTATTTACATTTTACACAGCATCCCAACTTCTTCATTAACAGGGTTGTAAATCAGAAAGAAGAAACAAACCCCTGTATTCTCTAATGGCCCCACACTCAAACAAAATACCCTTCTGATTGCTAATTCAAAACCTATGAACCTTTAATTGCCCCAAACCCTAGCAGCAACCTGGAACACCATAGCACTGCTCTTTATTTATTTTTTTTACCTTTTTTCAATCCCCCACCAGCTTTCTTTTGCCTTTTTTTTTTGCACACTATGTCCTGTGCATCTATGGATCACAAGCCACTAATGATGCATTGCACAGTATAATACTGTTTTCCAAGCAAGAACTATGAATTGAATGCAAACAGAATAGCTTTGCTGAACAAAGCTCCTGATAAATGTCAGACTGCCTGTTTTAAATAAATAGATTAAATAAATAAATAAATAAATAGTTTTTTTTAAAGGGGGTGCATGATTAATACATACCATGTGGTACTTTAATGCTGTGCATGTTGAAAAGGTCTTGAAGGCAACAGAGCAGTGTGTTATCAGAAGCCAGTGTTCCCCAGCAGTAAAGCAGGGCGAGTGCGGATGAACAGGACAGTGTCTGGGGATGCAGCCAGTTTGTATCTCTGTTACCATTCAATGCAGTGCCATGATGCTTCAACACAGAATCCAGCATCTGCAGAAAACTTTCCACGTCAGATGGTTCCACTCCAGTTCTGATTAAAACAAAATGACAGCTCTCAGCTGTACAGAATAACTACAAACTTCAGTAAATGTCATAAATACAAACTCTTGATGCTTGTTTGAGCAATAAGTAAATTACCAGAATTTGGCAAAGGCAGAACCATGTATAAATGATTGATGTAAACTGATTGTGGTATCAGGAGTGATTACGTTTCATGAAAGATCTCAGACCTGGAGTCCGAATCATTACACTAGATGATTTAAGAGTTGATTCCAGTAGGAAGGCGATGGGGAGGTGTTGGGGTATCAGAAGGGAACTGAAATGTTGGGGGTCTTTTAAAGAAGACTTAAGTAAGAGAGAGGAGTGCTGGCTATGCATTTACCTGAAATGCAATACAAGAAACGTGACTGTTGGAATGGGATAGTCCTTTGTGGCTTATGGTTTTGTACTAGAAACCACCAAAGAATTCCCAATTATTGCTGTATTTTAACTCAGATTCTATTTTCTGGCTGAAAAAAAAAAAACCCATCTGCAAAATGACTGCAACGAAGATGTGGTGGGATTTATGATTCATAATTATACGTTTATTAGTACAGGTACAGCATTAAATAAAAACTTATTTTACCATACATTTTTCCCTCTCTGTTGTTGATTTTCAAACACAAGTATATACATTACATGGCCAAAAGTATGTGGACACCCTTTCTGATAATTGGGTCCAGTTATTTCAGCCATACCCATTTGCTAACTTGCATAAAATAAATCATACATTAATGCAATCTACATAGAAAAACACTCTACAATGGCTAAATGCAGTCTACAATGCAGTAAATCATTTTGTCAAAATTTCTGCCCAATTAATGCTGTACTATGAAAGTGTGTCTAGGAGCAGCTCTACCACAAAGTGGTAGACCACACTAGCTCGGAGAACAGGACCATGGAGTGCGAAAGCATGTAGCAGATAAAAATAGTCTGTCTTTGGTTGCAACACTAACTTCACAGTTCTAAACTGCCTCTGGAAACAACTAGTATAACTGTTTGTGGGGCTCTTATTGAAATGGTACACAGCCACTGGACTCGGGAGTAGTGGAATCATGATCTCTGGGGTGATGAATCATACTTTACCATCTGGCACTCTGACTTCAACCCCATTGAAAACCTTTGGAATGCCAACTGAGTGCTAGGCCTCCTCACCCAAAATCAGTAAGACCTCCTTAATGCAGGGGCAAATCCGCATAGTAACGTTCTAAAATTCAGTTTGCTATTTATGTCTCAATGGTTGGGGGGGATGGGTCAAATGTTAATGCCCATGGTTTTGGAATATAATTTCAACAATCACATATGGGTGTGATTTTCATGATCCAAGATGGTCAGCTGTCCACATATAGTACAAGTGTAAATATACATCTTCCACTTTTTGTGTGAACTAGTCAGTTTTAGGTAATGTTTTATTTTCTCCCTCTCAGTGGGGTGGCCTTATGTGTATTGCTGTATAGACCCCTTGCACTGATGTCACATTTATGTTAGCAACCATTTCTACCCTTATCCTGGGGGACAGGCAAACTTTGTTTACATATTGAAGGCAAGCAAAGATGCCCGATGTCTGTTGCCGTTATCCGAAGAGAACTACAGCTAAAAAAAAAAAAAAAAAATCAGCTTGACTACCGGATTACTTGGATAATCTTAGTCAGAAAGAAGCAAAGGATAGATATACAGGGAAATGAGAGTTTTCGCTCATTTGCACTATTCCACACTACCGTACCTCATCTTAACAGCTGCTAGTTTGTTTATACTGCTTATTTCATGTTTACCTGCTATACCTCAAGTGCCCTTGACTGTTTGGTTATTTGAACCATATGTGTGTGTGTATATATATATATATATATATATATATATATATATATATATATATATATATATATATATGAGTGTTTAGTCTACGTCTAGTTCATATCTAGAGTGTTTATACTGTTTATATATTGTCTGAGTGTTTAGTCTGTGTGTAGTTCTTATCTAGTGTTTACACTGTTTATATTGTCTGAGTGTTTAGTCTATGTATTGTTCTTATCTAGTGTTTATACTGTTTATTTATACTGTTTATATTGTTTGAGTGTTTAGTCTATGTCTAGTTCCTATCTAGAGTGTTTATACTGTTTATATTGGTTTTTTTTTTCAATTATTCTATTTTTATTTATTGCATTGCCTGTTTGCACCGTGAGTCAGAGAGGACTGATATTTCATCTGTGCTGTATGTCGAGCATGTATAGCATATTTGACAATAAAGTTGACTTGACTTTAGTGGCAGTTATGATCCGTACAAAATTCCTCGAAATGATTGGAGTGATGTAGATTTATCGCCTAGCATTAACTGCATTTTGGAAAGTACCTTCCCCCCCCCCTCCTGAAGAGTCCCTACATGACCAGTTAAAAAACTACAAATGCAAGAAAACCTTTCTGGAAAGAATTTTTCCCGACATCAGCTTTTGGGAACAGAGTGTGTTGCGAAAGCCAAAGCATTTACTCTCAAAGGACTACTACCTGAACTGTTGGCTAGATAAGTGTGCAACTGTGGTTGATAAGTGTGCAACTGACAGTAACAATTTTATCTGAAAAAGTTTTTCCTGCCTTAGTCAATTTACTTCCATTGCACATGCATGCAGCTGTTGTAAAGTTAAGTCTGTTTATGTAGAACACTCTCAAACTGTAGGTTCATTACTACACTCTGGCTCCATGTTGACATTTTGCACAATACTGGGTTCCTTTGATAACAGGAGCAAAGCTTCAGCACTCTCTGCTCTTAATCCTTTCTGTTCTTTCAGGATATATCGTGCATGTCGCTCCTTGTTGGGTTTTTACTGAGTTATGTCCAAGTTGTTTGCTTGGTGACCAATCTGGGTTTTCCGTGTTGAATCACAGTCGCTACATGTTACAACACACAATCCTCCTTGGTGTTCTTTTGAAAATGAAAAGAAAACCGAGCCGAGGAGGATTGTGTATTGTCACATGTAGTAACTGTGTGTTGAATAAGGAAGCTGCTTCATCTGTAAGAAAATCAAACACTTTCATAAAGAAAATAACTCAAACGCGAGCAGAAACAAAATGAGATTTTCAAGCAAACTCTTCCATACTCACTGACAACTTTCTATTTTTTTTTTTTTAAATACAAGTTCTTACGAGAAGCATAGGTATTCGCAAATTTCTCTGGAGTTTTGAGGCTTAGCTCCTCTTGTCATATTCTCTTTAACCACTCATTTATTCGTTGTTCTTGAAGCATTTGCTTCTCTTTGTTAACATTTTTCTTGATAGCGGGAAGATGATAATACCTCTTATCTATTTGAATGATTTTAACCAAAAAAAAAAAAAAACACACAAAAATGAACCATATTTAAGAGGGATTAAGCCTTGCTAATACAAAAGATGGTGTTTGTCTGTCCCCCAGGTGAAATCATCACGTGGTGTGTGACATCATGCGCAAGGGGTCTATTGAGGTATTTCACCCACGTGACCAAGTCATGTGAGGCTGCCATTTTGGACGGCACGGCTCAAACCAGTTTGAATGTGAGGAAGGCGACAAACGAAAGACATAAAAGAAAAAGGAGCGAGATGCAGAAAACACCTTCACTATCCAGCGACGTAGGGCATTTACAGGGCGAGCAGAGGGAGAGGTATTTGCAAAAATTGAGGTTAGCAGCCTTAGAGAACGACGTTTACCTGCTTCCACCAGGATTGTTCACTGACGTACGGAAGTACACGAAGCCCTCGTCTTTACCTGACTTCGGCCCACATGATCTGTATACCTATGTCGTTAAAAACCCATCGCCATACACAGGTATTGATCTGAAAGCATATAAGAGTTTGGATGCCTAAAAATATTTTGTGTCAGGCTGGGTAACATGCCTACATCAGCGGGTCGTCCCTGGAGCCAGTGGTCGCCATCTTATTACAGCTAAGGTTTGTTCACATTTTCATTTACTTTCGGTCCTCAAGATAAACAAAATGTTATTAAATGTCATTGAAATAACTTCTTAGTCTGTTGAGACATGGCCCGTTATAAATTTGCTGTTACCAGACAATGACCAAGAACCGTATTATTAGGGTTGGTGTAGTTGTAGCAGTGCACGAGCAGCTAGCTGTTAGCACTAGCTAATGTCAACAACAGTAGCTGGTATGTTACTGTAGCAATGTTTACGTTCAGTCATTTGGATGACTGTTAAAACCTTTCAGTCTCAAGTTTTTCCTTTACTGGATTTACTAGTTTACTGAGCTAGCGTGCTCGGGCAAGCTGGGAGCTAGCGCGCGCTAGCTCCCCGGCGGCCGGCGCGCGCTAGCTCAGTAAACTAGTAAATCCAGTAAAGGAAAAACTTGAGACTGAAAGGTTTTAACAGTCATCCAAATGACTGAACGTAAACATTGCTACAGTAACATACTAGCTACTGTTGTTGACATTAGCTAGCTTGACGTTCAAAATGGCGGACACCGGGGCGTCACGTGACCCTGTGACGTCAGGTGAAATACCTCAATTGCTAACAAAGAATTTCATTCTCTCCAAGGTGGTGTGTTGTTCTGTTGAAGTTCTGATGAAATAGATAACTTCTGGTTGAAGGTTGGAGTGTAGTTACCTGAGGTATCTTATGACTGAGAGCAGGGCACACAGGAAGTCATTGATAAGTGAAAAAGGGAGGCATTTGCCTAAGCTATTTAGTTGATTGTCTGCTCTACTGCTCCATTGCACCCTACTGTCGGTCTTGCCAAGGTTAGAGAACCACAGAGTATGGAGCAGTCCTATTATAATAGTCAGCATCCTTCTGTCAACATTCCTGGGAGAAACAGAATGTCACATATGAATCAGACAACTATTATTCCATTTTTTAAAATCGAATTTTGCCAAGTGGATGAGAATATGAGCTGTGACTGGGAAAAAAACTAGCTTAATTAAAAAAAATCAAAATGAAAGCTGAAATTATACTCACCTCCTTTCTGTCAGCTGTAATATCCAAGTTAGGATTCCATGAGCATTGCTAAAGTCATAGGATGCTTTGGGGAGATGAGCAGCCTCCCAGAGTACATTCACAATCTGAATCTGCAACAAAGTCAGTTTAATAATAAAGATAATAATATCTAGATGATGTATAAAGTCACTTGCAGAAATGTACATAAGGTACACTTGCAATTTTCCACCTGAAACTGAATTATCAGTATTTATATAATATAATCCTCCCACAAGTAAACAGCACGTCAGGTGAATATACAGCGCTGTGTATCAACTGTGTAAACTTTATTGCAAATGCTGACTGCTTGGCAGGGGTGATGTGATTAGACATGGTGACATTTCCTTTGTTGGTCATCAATAGTATACAAGTAATTCCAAAAGCATCTCAAGCGTAAACCATAAAACTTTAAACATTAAGGTGTAAACAAAATTTCCCATACTGAATCTAGGATTTTCCATCTTGTATAGGCTCCACAGTTTATTGAAAATATTGTCCATTAAAAATAACAGTTTGTGACAGAAATTGATGCAAAATACTTTGTAAAATGTCAGTTTCACACTATTGGCCATCAAGCTCGTGTCTTTAATAAACCTTCACTATGCTAAAAATCTCACACTGAATAGCTAGTGTAAATTAACAGCATGAATGAATATAACAGGATTTTCTCCCATTTCATGTTTGTTTCACACAGTGACATGATCATTTTAATGTATAATTGATTTATTTACAGTCAACTACAATTATGATATTGCATTCATGTGAACAAATAATTTGAGGCTTTGTACAAGCTGTAGCTCATTACAATGGCTAAATTAAATGGCCTGCCAGATTGCTCACCTAAATTTCTTTTTCTTCTGGACTCTCAATACACACACAGTGCAGGTGATTTAAACCATAGTAACATAGCAAAACATAGTACAAAAAATCTAAAGCAACCATTTTGTGATAGAAGTGTAGATTTAAATACTAGGTAAACCAAAGTGCTTTGATACAAGATGCTTCTGAATACAGACTAATGAAAATAGACTATAGTAAATATAGACTATAGTACAAATTCTGGTAAGGTTCACGCTGACATTGTGCAAATATGAAGATTTTATTCTATGCAAGCATCCTGACATGACATGCTTGCAGATGTGTGCTCACACAAGTATATGCGCCCTTAAGCTACTGCCACAAGAGAGCTTCACTGACAAAAACAGTATGGTGGTGATTCGGGTGATTACGGAAGGGCCCGATGGAATTTGATTTGCATATGAATGCACCTACTGAGCTAATCTGTTTTTTGTGTATTTTTCAGATATGCACCAAGGAATAATAAGAAAACTGTGTGATTACTATTTAATCCTAAGCAGCTTCTCTGCTGTTTACCTTCCAAAGCAAAATAAAAGTGACCAATACCAAAACTAAATGCACATATTTCAAGTTCCAGATCCTTTTTCCTTCAGTGGAAAAGGTTGCCCACTGGCCAAATTTACTTGCATCTAGTCTGACCCATGCTTCTGCTGAAAAAAAGAACATCAAGCTTATTGTAGTTTTTGGCCATTTTCCCTTAAATTTGATTTTGCATCTCTGCTTATGTAGGCAGGACCTAGTGCCAGAATGTGCATCATCAATCTGAATTTTGCATGGTCATGATAAAAATAAAACACTAAAACACAACTCTTTTAATATTAAGAAGGACCTGTTGTAAATTCTTGCAAATCACTGATGAAAATGTATGATTAATGCAGAGCAGTAACATGTTTGCATTATGCATACAAATTCTATCTACAACAGGTAAAACTGTTTCATGCTTTTTTTTTTAAACCCCACCCCCAGTGCTGGTGAAGGCAGGTATATCCTAATAAAACTTGCTGCAAGTTGCATCATTTTGAAGGTTGAATATAATGCAGACCAATTTTATGAAAAAGCATGCTATGAAAATACATTTATTTTAACCCTTTGATGCAAAACATGGGTCAAAAGTGACCCGGCTGAGTTTTTATCTTCTATATCTTTGCAATAAATTAATTCTATCATTCAGTATTCAAGGTATTACTCAATTAACTTGTTTTTGATCATCCTACATCCTTATTTTATTTTTTCCTTTCTTACTTTTTGAATAAAAACCCTTTTTGAACCCTTGTAATGCACAACATGGGTCAAAAACGACCTGCATTCATTTTCCAGGTTATTTCATGTATGGCTGAGTGTTTCTATGATATACTTTTGAAATAAATTCATTTTGTCATTTACTTTTCCAAATATGCAGTAAATATCTTGTTTTTGTTTAGCACAAATCATCATTTTTATTTTTCCTTTCTTAAGTTATGAACAAGCACAGCTTTTGTAATTCTACATCAAGACACATGGGTCAGAAACGACCCGCATGCATTTACTACAGCGTTTGGTGGGAACTGTGAATTGTGCTTGTGTCAGACATTTCACAGCTCAGCACAGTGCCCTTTGCCCATCTAATACATGTTTTTCAATTGTTCTAACATTACCTTAGAAAAAAATTGATTATGTTTAGGTTACCTTGAAAGTGAGTAGATTACTTGTCAGAAAGTTACAAGTAATTACTATTAGCTACCTAGCTGTTGACATATTCTACTTTAGTTAGCTAATTTTATTGTAGTTGGCTTAGCTAACCACATAGTTAATAAATAAATAACTGGCCCCATTCACTGCTAAAGTAATTACTTGAAACAAATTATTATTATTATAGTATTAAGACATTTAATTTTAAATCACACTTGGATGACCCATGTGTAGTAATATAAAAAGTATTTTTTTTCATAAAGTAGGAAAGAAAAAATTAAATTAATGATTTGTGGTAATTAAAAACAAGATATTTAAAGAATACTTGGAATATTCAATCATAAAATAAATTGATTTCAAAAGATAGAGCAAAGAAAAACTCAGTCAGCATGAAATAACCTGGAAAATGAATGCGGGTCATTTTTGACCCATGTTGTGCATTAGAAGGGGTGTGCATATGTTTTGCATCAAAGGGTTAAGTGAATTACCAGTCTTACAGACATAAGGTAACTTCAGGCTGCAGGATTGTTGAAAGTGACTATTATTATTCAAATTAGGCATTAATTAACAAAAAATATATATTTTTTGGACTTCCCCAACTAGAAAGCCTCAAACTGAAATTGGCCTGTGAGCAGACTGTTGGTCTGGAGAGCAGAAACAAATCCTCAAAATGCCTGATGCCAAAGAATTCTGTCACTACACTCATGTTATCGAACTAAGGTTTCATTTTGTATTAATTCTTGAATCTCTGATTGCACTTTGGCAAAATCTAGGCTTGCCTAGACCACTAAACTCAGTAGAGTACAGTACAGTAAGGTATACAGTGAGGCATACAGTTGTACTATCCAGAAAATGATCCAATTATTATACAGACAACCTAATATAAATACACCTTTTTGAAAAGGTGCTCCATTTAAAGCCAGTGCATAGCTGAAGTGTACCTGGACAGGCTGGTCACAGAGTGGGCTACTACAGAAACCTAGGAGTGTATGGAAGATGCTTTGCTGTTCACATAGCTCATAGCAGAGCCCATCTCTCATACCTTCTTCCAGCACTTTCAATAGCCACTCCCTCTCCAGTTTATGCTACAGTAAACAATAAAGGAGACAAAAACATGACGCTGGCTTCAAACAGTAATTTTCTGATTATTAAGCAAGCAAGCAATGGCAACAGAAGAGAGAGACTAAGGAATAAAGATAATGCATTACCTCTAAATCAAAGCTATAGAAAAGTCTGAAGAAGTCTGGAAACCTTTTGAGATCCACGTACTGGGTTCCCAAAAGAAACCTATTGACCACCAAGTACATGTGCTCCTCTGTAAGTAAACAGATAGTTTTGAGGGTAAACAAATAAATCAAATCTATACAACAATGACTGTATGCAAATGAAAAAGATCGCTCTAGAAATAACACACCAGGTCTCAGAATCTGTTGAGCCACTTTTGCAATGTAGGTAGCATGTATAAACGACACTCTGAGATTCTGCTTTTGAATCGCGTTCCTGAGAGTATCCAACAAATAAAGCAGCTGGGGACAGAAGACAACAATGTGCTTACCATTCGGCTGTAATAATTAAACAAATAAATAACTGGTACAATGGTACAAATGGAATTTTATGATTGAGCTGAGCCGAGTACCTGCTTTTTCTCTTTGAAATGAACAGATTCCAAATGCTGGTAGAAGGAACCCAAAACATGGTAGGCTGCAGCCCTCATTTTGTGATCATAGCTGCTTAGGGACACTACTGTAAGGCCCAGAGCATGACTGTATACAAACTTTCGGCAATCTAATATAGACTCTGTGAGGAAAGGTGACGTGTTAAACACAACAAAGACCACCGTGTTTGCAATGTAAACTTATACAGGTTGTTTGTACAGTAACAATGTACAGTTAGAAAGTAAACAAATTATTGTTAGAAAATAGGGAAAAATCATTTATCCTGGTGAAAACTTGCACATTAACTTATACTAAGAAACAATTTTAAGTATAGCTGTAATTTATGATTTTTAATCTACAAACAAGATGATATCTCGAATAAGTATGGCATGGTCATGTCTTTAGATTATAAAACAAATAGCACAACCAATTGTCCAATTCTTGTGAGGTTACACAGAACACTAGAGTGTAGTTAAATGGACATGTCATTGCAGTTTTATTATGCTCTTAACCCTGTCAAATACCTTTCTGAAATCTGATTGGTCATTGGCAGCCATGTTTGTTTTGTTTTAACCAATCATGATAAACAGCAAACTAGCAAACAAAATTTCACCTCAGACAAGTATTTCCAGATGAACAAGTCAACTGAGAGGCATCAAAATTGATAAGCTACCTAAACACTCCATAGTGTATGTGTATCAAATTCGGTGCCGGTAGGAAGAAGCATTGCAAAGATAAGGCCTCACTTAACAGTTAAATTTCTAACCAAATGGCATCCATTTGATAATCTGTCTCATGCTCAGTCTGAATATCAGACTTTCTCAGCCAAGAAATTTGTGGGAATAGCAAAAAAAAAAAAAAAAAAAAAGAGATTAATAACTTGGCTCAAACTGTATGTGGGTAGAATCCTTGAAGCTTTTTGTTTGTATTCAATCAAAAAATGAGCCGAAAAAAGAATAAAGAATTTTGTCTATGACTTGTGGTTCCTGGGATATAACCCACAGCTATTGTGCCACTATCAGGCCAGTTGTGCTCATCTCTCTTGTTTGAACGGTGGAAAGGTGTAGTACCTATACCAAATTTCATGTCTCTATGACTTACAGTTTGATCTCCATAGGCATACCGAAGTACTTTCCAAATGGCATAAAATGCTAAAGAGGCCACAGATGAACAGACTGATCAAAGTTTCTTGAATCTACCCTGCATCACTGGGCAGCATAACACTCATAAGAAAATTCTACCTGCCATATTCCACATACATGAGCTCACAAACGTTCACAATTGGCTAGTGTCTTTCCAAGTAACAGAGGAGAGAATATCCCATCTCTCCCACTCAGAGAACATGTCAAATTTTGCTCCCATGACTCTCAGCCACAGATGGCTATGGCATTGTAGGGATTTGAACACACCAAGAAAGGTATGCAAGCACATTTCTGTTGTACCACTGAATTATTAAGTTGTTAAATCATTATTCCACACAGATCAGCTATGGTGTTATAAACAATTTTGAACAAACACTTTCTTCCCATATAAGTAACTTTTGTAGTGGTATTTATACTGAATTTATACTGTTAGACTTTATGGTGGTGCTCAGTTGATGTTTACCTGGGCGGACAATGTAGCTGAACAGGGGTATAAGGAAGGAAGGATCGTAAAGACGCATCTTATGATAACCTTCTTTCTCTTCTATGGAAGGCAACTCTTCATTCTCCTTATGAAAATGAATAAAAATTAAAATCTGTCTAATAATTGTGTGTCTCATGATTGTTTCAATTATTAGACTAAGCTTTGAAATAACATCCAACTTCAAATAATGCATGACAACCAAAAGCTTAATTGATATTAAGGAGTACAAAACTTTGAACATTACTGCTTAATGAATTTGGAACTATTTTAAAAATGTTGCTAAATAATATTTAGTTAAAAAAAAAAGTAGTTATTGCTATTGGTTTGTTCTTCCAAATACAAAAAGAGGACAAAAAACATAAGCCACAAAAGAAATGTGCAATTTGTATCATATGTATGTATATTCCAGGTGAAGTGTTGTTTAGGATGTGCATATATACATCAGAGTGAGATCAGTTGATTGTGCATATTAAATGAAGATGGTGAGAAACTTAGTCAATATGAGTAAGTATATTATTGCTGAAGGTTAAATTAATTGTCTGTCTGTGTTCGTTATAAGTGATTTGAAAATTATTCTGGTACAAGTGTACGTTTTGTCTAGGCATATTTGACAACAAGAATACAACTTCGAATGGGTGTGTAAATGTTTAGGAGTAATAAAAATGGAGGTCATATAGAATCAGAAAGGTTTAATGTGGGTAAAAATGACTTGGTTATTGGGAGTATCCAGGCTAAAGGGATATGTTAGTTCTGAGTGTGTTTGGGTATTGGTGCTACATGTAGTTAAATTGATTTAAAAAGAGTAGTAAAAAGCACCAGCATGCTGTTTTAAGTTGATCTGGAATCAGGTGCTGGCGTCAAGTGTGGTACCTGTGGGATAAGGTGCCGGTGCAATGGAAAGCGTGCAATAGTATTTAACATCCTGTCTATAACCAGTTGGTCCAAAAGTGGCTCAGAGCTGAGCTGTTGCCATAGTGATGGACCTAGACTTGTCTGTGCTTTGTGGTACTCCACTGCTGCATGACCCCATAGCAAGTACCTGAACATACACAATACAGCAAACAAAAAATATTTTTAGAATACATGCATTTGGACAGGGTGATAAGTTGTCCAAGATGAGAGGTCTTCAACATGACAATACACCATAACCCCACTAGAATAAACTCTTACTATGAACTTTCACATATAACAAACTATGTCCGTGTCCCCTGCCTTTAATGACAATGAGTCAGAGTCTTAAAACAAACAAACAAACAAACAAACAAACAAACAAACAAACAAACAAACAAACAAACCACAGTACTGAGCCATACACTCCTCTTCACTCCAGAGACAAACAATAAGTAATCAAGTTCGCAGTCAAGTTAACAATATGTGTCAACACCACAAAGGCTTAACTAGCCTCACTTTGGTGTCAATCACTAGCAATTATCGAGAACCATGACTGACTTCAAAGAAAAAAAAATTCCCTTAAAAGGACTTTATTTTATGAGCTAAAATCAGTTTTATTTGAGTCTTCACTCTGTAAGCACTGCAGTCATGGCTATGCGTAAACACAAGATACTCTCCATCTGTCAGAAAATGCAGGCAATAGAGATGCAATTGTTGGAAAAGTTTTATTTAAAAACATGCTGGCAAACAGATCAAAATCAGTGATCAAAAATCAGTCAAGAAACAGGCGATGGTCAAACAAGGCATAGACAGAACATCAAAGGCGTAGACAAAGGGCAAAATATAAAACAGAGTTGGAAACCAGAATATCAACACTGTGCTACAAAAAGATTGGTAACATGTGACACAAGGTATGTGTGTAGCAAGAGTCCTTATAAGTGCACTCTGTGATTGTGCTCTAATCCGGAGCAGGTGCATGGTAATTAGTCCTAATGGTGCTGTGCGTCTGCATGCGAGTAGCAATTTGAAGTGTCCCGCTGCGTGCGTACGGACGTGACACCATCGAAGACAAACTTCATATCTTGGACCATCTAAAGTGTGGTGAGAAAGCAACGAATTTGCCTGAAGAATATGGTATCCCAAAAAATTCAATTTCAACTTTTAAAGCAAAAGAAAAAGAACTCTGAGGCTTGGCCCATAACTGCAATCAACATGATGGGCTGAAAAGAAAGAAGATGCAGCAAGAAACAATGCTTGAAATGAAAAAAATTATGCTTGCGTTTTTTTTTTCTGGGACGTATCTATATAATAAAAAGAATATTGCAGTAGCTGTATAATAATAATAAATAATCTATCTCTCTCACTTCCGGTGGCGCTGCTGTGTTGCGACCCGGACTCGTGCTGCTGCTGCTGTTTTTTGTCTTTTTATTGTTTTGTACGGCTTGAGTTATTGGTGATTGGTCGTTATTTTATCAGATACGAGTGATTAGTGTGTATGTTGTGTTCACCATGAAGTTACCTGCACAAGGACTCCTGCTTTTGTGGATAATCATGGCACTGCTGGGAATATGCCAAACACTTTCACGCGGTGCGGGTGAGTCGCCACTCATCTACGCTAGAGATGTTCTGCTGTCCCTCCGCTGCATGGGGGTTGTTCCTTCAGTGGATCTACCCGAGGAGGTCAAAACACAGCCTCCGCATTGGGAACGCGAACAACCACGGAAAAGAGGCAGGAGAGGGGGCATACGACAGCGTCTCCGCCGAAGAGGCAGTAGGACATCGCTGCCCAGCATTATTCTCTGCAATGCGCGATCCCTGAAAAGTAAGATGGAAGAGCTTCGCATCTTGGCAAAGGGGTGCTTTGAATACCGGGAGTCGTGTTTACAGAGACCTGGCTCCACACGGGCATACCCAACTCCCTAATCGAGCTGGAGGGCTTCTCTGTTGTTCGTGCCAACAGGGATGAAACGTCGGGGAAGAAAAGGGGAGGCGGCATTGGCGTGTTCATCAATGACAGCTACTGTCAGAATTACTCAGTGAGGGAGTCTGTATGTAACACTAATGTTGAGCTGCTATGCCTCTCATTGAGACCCTTTTATCTCTCAAGGGAGTTCAGGAACATTATCATCTGTTCAGTCTATGTCCCCCCCAGTGCAAATGCTGCACGAGCAGCATCGCAAATAACCGATTGTGTTCACAATCAGTTGCTGAAAACACCTGGCGCCCCTGTTTTTGTTCTGGGTGACTTTAATCAATGCAAACTTGAACTGTCCCTACCCGGATTCGAACAATATGTGAAATGTAACACCCGTGATAAAACGCTAGACAAATGTTATGGAAATATTAAAAAAATGCATTCCTTGCTAAGCCAAAGCCTCCATTGTCAAATTCAGACCATAACACAATTCATCTTATTCCAACCTATAAAACTGTTTTTAAGAGTAACAAACCACAGACAAAGTCTAGTTTTGTATGGTCACAGGACAATATAGAAACACTTAAGGGATCCTTTCTCTGTACATGTTGGGACATTTTCCATGACCTGGGTATTGACGAGGCTGCTGAAACTATTACAGACTATATTAAATTCTGTGTGGACTGTGTAGTCACTAAAAAAGAAAATCACAGTATATCCCAATAATAAGCCTTACATACGGTAACTAAGGAGATTAAAAACTGTATTAATCGTAAGAAATTGGCTTTTAGAACTAATGATAGAGTGGGATTAAAAGTAGTACAGAAAGAGCTTAATCAAATGTTGACAGATGCACATACAAAACATAAGGATATTATTGAACAGAGTTTTACCTCTATGAATTCTAAAAAGTTATGGGACTCTATGAAAGCTGCCACCAATATGACTACCTGTACCAAGCGTCTCATAACTAGTAATGAGGTAGAAATGGCAAATGATCTTAATGATTTTTTTCTTAGGTTTGATAAGCAAGACTTTTCTCTAGAATGCAGTAATGTATTACAAACAATTAAAACTGTTGACTCTTGCTTAAGGCTGGTAGTTGACCCCCTCAAAATTCAGTCATTGTTTAGTCTGGTGTGTAAAAGGAAATCTACAGGCCCTGATGGTATCTCAGCTCTCCTCCTAAAGACTTTTGCAGAAGAGCTTACTCCGGCCTGGTGCCCCATTTTTCAGCAGTCAGTAGATTTACATGTAGTCCCAGCCCTTTGGAAAAAATCTATTATTCCCATCCCAAAGAAACCCTGCCCTAAAGAAAACAATGATTATAGACCAGTGGCATTAACTTAAATTGTTATGAAATGTTTTGAAAAAAATATATGGTGTCACTGCTGCAAAAGGACGTCACCTCTGTTCTAGACCCGCTTCAATTTGCCTACAGCAAGGGAGAGGTACAGATGATGCTATTGCTGGCATTACTCATTTTGCTCTTAAACATCTAGAGAATCCTGTGGCCTATGCACGTATCTTATTTATTGACTTTAGTTCTGCTTTTAATTCACTGCAACCCCACATACTGATAGACAAAATGAATCATATGAATATAAGCCCTTTCATCATTAGATGGTTCCATTCTTTTTTAACTAACAGACTTCAGAATGTAAGAATCAACACCACATTCTCAGACACCAAGTCTATTAGCACAGGTGCACCTCAAGGTTGTGTCAGCTCACCAGTGCTTTTTACACTGTACACAAATGACTGCTCTCACAGCCATCTTTAAATTTTCTGACGACACTGCAATCCTGAGCCTGCTGTACCAGGACACAGAGCCTACAGCGTACTATAAGGAGGTGAAATCTTTTGTTAAGTGGTGTGATGAAAATCACCTCACTATTAACGTTAGGAAAACAGAGGAAATGGTGTTGGATCCTAAGTTAATAGGGGACCATACTCCACTTTGTATCCATGGTGTAAAAATCAGCCAAGTGAATTCATACATGTATCTTGGTATCCACCTTGATAACCTTTTCAGTTGGCAAGTCCATGTTGACCACCTGTGTTCTCGCCTGCAGCAAAGATTGTACTTCTTGCGCAGGCTCAGGGTAGTCTGGTTAACACCAGACCATATCACAAGTGAAATATGGTCTGGAATCCGCCTATTGAATTTCTCGCAGGGGAGGTGTGGTTTACGATTGTCAACGGCCGTTTATTGGACGTTGCGAATGTCTATCATTTGGCGTATATGTAGCCCATGGCCAATCATGGCAGTTGTACCCAGTGATGTAGTTAGAGCGACGAAGAAAGACTGTAACGCCAAATGCTGTTCTTTTTTTAAAACAAACTTTCGCTCTAAACTATTCAGAACAGTGTCTAAAGCTTGATTGAAAGTTTGGTTCGTATCGCTCGCCGCCATCTTAAATGTGATCCGTAAACAGTCCCAAATAAACTACAAGCTTCTGTTTGTCGAGTAGTACGCGTCACCGTCTTTCCACCCCTCCCCACTCTCTGATTGGCTCCCTAACTCAGGCGAGCCTTTAGACCATAGTTTCCATGCTGTCTTTTCAGATCGGAACGATTGTGCAAAGCAGCATGGGATTTCCCAGGCTAGGCTCAGGGTGTTTGGTGTAAACCAAAAAGTAATGTTTTTATTTTATCAGTATATCTTGGAAAGCATTCTTAGGTACGGTATGAGAGCTTGGTACAGTAACCTCTCAGTCCATTTGAAATCAAAAATTGCTCGTCTGGTACAGACAGCAATGAAAGTGATAGGGAGGTCTGAAAAGCTGCCTCTGCAGGCCATTTATGAGCAGTCTGTACTTAGACATGCACAGAGAATTTTGTCTGATGAGTCCCATGTCGTCCACTCTGAATATGAACTTCTACCATCAGGCAAACGCTATAGAGTCCCCTACTGCAGGCTTAACCACTTTAAAAATTCATTTTTGCCAACTTCAGTCAGAGTTTTGAATGCTTCTAAGGCCAAAGGTTTTGTGCAATAGGGCTAAGGATGGTTCATCATGGTGGTTTTTGGTTGTGTATTTATACTCATGGTTCTGTGTGCGTGGGTGCATGTGTTGTATATGTTTTTATGTTTACCTGCAGGTGTGTGTCTGTATCTGTACTGATATTTATTAGTGTGTGTTTGTATATTGTCCTTAGTGTCTGCATGTGTACTGATATTTATTAGCGTGTGTGTATATGTTGGTATGTGTACTGTTCATTTGCAGCATTGTAGCAGCAATGAAGTCCAAGACAAATTTCCCTTTGGGGACAATAAAATGCATCTTATCTCATCTTATGTATGTATGCATGTGTGTGTGTGTGAATTCTATCCCTATTCACTGGATATGAGCAATCACATGCTCTGACTGGTTGCTCTACTAAAATATCAGCTCATACACTCATTTCATTATCTCTAGCTGCTTTATCCTGTTCTACAGGGTCGCAGGCAAGCTGGAGCCTATCCCAGCTGACTACAGGCGAAAGGTGGGGCACACCCTGGACAAGTCGCCAGGTCATCACAGGGCTGACACATAGACACAGACAACCATTCACACTCGCGGTCAATTTAGAGTCACCAGTTAACCTAACCTGCATGTCTTTGGACTGTGGGGGAAACTGGAGCACTCGGAGGAAACCCACGCAGACACGGGGAGAACATGCAAACTCCACACAGAAAGGGCCTCGTCGGCCACGGGGGTCAACCCCGGACCTCCTTGCTGTGAGGCGACAGCGCTAACCACTACACCACCGTGCCAGCCCCAGCTCATACACTGAGTAGAGAAAAACAAAATGGAGGCTGTGTTATCAAGTATTTAAAAGAAACATAAATAACTAAAATAATATAGTCTCCCCCCCCCCCAAAAAAAAAAAAAAAAATCATCTCCTGTTCTACACTGCAATCCAGTCAGTGGCAATAAATGCACCTTTAAGTTGGTTTGCCAACCGCCAAAAAATAAACTTTAAAGAACAACAGCAAAATGGTGGAGTGTGTGTTGCTGAACCAACCGAGGACTAAATAAAAACTACTAGAAAACAAAACCACAAAAAATACAAAACAAGCAACAAAATATCAAATAAAAGTCTCTTTTTTATTTTTCAAGAATAATTATAGCATTTTTCACAAATTGCTACCGTCATTTCACTGGTTTGTTTACATTCTAAGCGGAAATGATTTTGTCGGATGTTTTGTATAGTTTCATCAAATTTGCAAAAAAATAAAAGTGCTCTGTTTCTCAAAACCCAGTGAAGGTGGATAGAATAAAACAGTTATTCCACTCAATCTCGTCGTACATTGCTTGTAGCCAACTCTGTGCTATGCGCCTCATTTCATGGAGCATCTGTTTTATTCTATCCACCTTCACTGGATTTTGAGAAACGGCATTTTTATTTTTTGCAAATTCGACAAATAAAAACGTTATACAAAACCTCTGACAAATCGAGCATAGCGTAAGTTCTGGTAGGCCACAAAGTCAAGCTCAGGCCTCAATCCTAGCTACATCAGCTGACTGCAGCTGATTTCAAGCCAGCCCAGATCAGCTGATAGCTCAACTGATTCCTTTCTATGCATTCTATTGCATATCTCTCATAGAGCTGCTTTAACCTGCCTACCTTTGCTGCTTCCTGTGCAGCCATTTTGCAAAAGAGCACCATTTCCATTCACCGAAGCTCTTGTTTGGCAAGTACAACCCCAATTCCAAAAAAGTTGGGACGTTGTGTAAGCTGTAAATAAAAACAGAATGTGATAATTTGCAAATCATGGAAATCCTTTATTTCACTGAAAATAGTACAAAGACAACATATCAGATGTTGGAACTGAGAAATGTTATTGTTTTTTGAAAAATATATGCTCATTTTGAATTTAATACCAGCAACACATTTAAAAAAAATTGGGACAGGGGCATGTTTACCACTGTGTTACATCACCTCTACTTTTAACAACACTCTGTAAACATTTGGGAACTGAGGAGACCAACTGCTGTAGTTTTGAAAGACAAATGTCCCATTCTTGCCTGATATACAAGTTTCAGTTGCTCAAGTTTGGGGTCTCCTTTGTCGTATTTTGCACTTCATATTGTGCCAAATGTTTTAAATGGGAGACAGATCTGGACTGCAAGCAGGACATTTTAGCACCTGGACTCTTTTACTACGGAGCCATGCAGTTTTAATATGTGCAGAAAACAGTTTGGCATTGTCTTGCTGAAAGAAGGAAGGCCTTCCCCAAAAAAGATTTTGTCTGAATGGCAGCATATTGCTTTGAAACATGTATATATCATTCAGCATTAATGAAACCTTCCCAGATGTACAAGCTACCCATGTCATGTGCACTAATGCACCTTCATACTATCACAGATGCTGGCTTTTGAACTGTGCACTGATAACAAGCCAGATGGTCCCTCTCCTCTTTAGCCTGGAGGACATGATGTCTAGGATTTCTAAAAATAATTTCTAATTTTGATTCGTCAGACCTTGGGACAATTTTCCACTTTGCCTCAGTCCATCATAAAAGAGCTTGGGCCCAGAGAAGATGGCAGTGTTTCTGGTATTGTGTATATATGGTTTTAACTTGCATTTGTGGATGCAGTAATGAACTGTTTTCAAAAACGATGGTTTTCTGAAGTGTTCCTGAGCCCATACAGTGATTTCCACTACAGACACATCTGCTTTTAATACAGTGTCACCTGAAGGCCTGAAGATCACAGTCATCCAATATCAGTTTTCAGCCTTGTTTCTTGCATACAGAGATTTCCCTAGATTCTCTCAACCTTTCAATGATATGTACCATAGATATGTGATCCCCAAATTCTTTGCAATTTTACATTGAGGAACGGTATTCTTAAACTGTTGCACTGTGTGCCCATGCAGTCTTTCACAGAGTGGTGAACCCCTCCCCATCTTTACTTCTGAGAGACTGAGTCTCTCTGAGATGCACTTTTTATACCCAATCATGTTACTGACCTGTTGCCAGTTAACCAAATTAGGTTTTTTTTTTTAGCATTACACAATTTTGTCAGTCTTTTGTTGCCACGTCCCAACTTTTTTGAAATACAGTATGTTGCTGACATCAAATTCAAAATGAGCATATATTTTTCAAGAAACAACAACATTTCTCAGTTTCAACATTTGATATATTGTCTTTATACTATTTTTAATGAAATGTAGGTTTTCCATGTCTTTCAAATCTTCACATTCAGTTATTATTTGTGTTTTACACAGTGTCCCAACTTTTTTTGGAATTGGGGTTGTAGAAGTCTTCTGCTCCCAGGATTAATGGCCTGCATGCAGACTCCTGGAAATCATGTTAATAAAATCAAGTTGATTTGTACAGCATTTTTAACAATAGACACTGTCGCAAAGCGGCTTTACAGAAAATTAAAGGCCTTAAACATAAGCTAATTTTACCCCAAATTTATCCCCACTGAGCAAGCCTGTGGCGATGGTGGCAAGGAAAAAAACTCCCTCAGACGACATGAGGAAGAAACCTCGTGAGGAACCAGACTCAAAAGGGAACCCATCCTCATTTGGGTGATAACCGATAGTGTGATTCTAAATAACTTCCTTCTATAACTGTGCCCTCCATAGTCACAAAGTACAATTGTAAAACCAGAAAAATATTTATAGTTTTAACATGAAGTCAGTTTTGTTGAAGTTATAAACTGTTCATTGATAGAAACTTGAGTGCAAAACTGTTCATGACAACTGCAGTCCTCAAGTTAGCAAGTTAACTGTAGTCCTCAGGCATAAATGTATTATTATAAGTGTCCAGAGCCATCGTCCAAGTGCGACTTTCGACTATCCATATGGGGCCATCCTCCACAGGAGCGATGAGATGAGACTCCAACTAGACATACAGCATCAGGATGGATCAGGTGAGTCCGAGGAGCAGAAGAGGTCAGCATCTGACTGGGTGTCTCAGGATCAACATATAATGCAGAGGGACCGACGGAAGAGACGGGTTTGTGTGGGGGGAAGCATAATATAGTATCACGGCTCCAGTTGGAGCTTCCCTTGAGGAACTGTTTGCTTTGTTGAGGGGGCATCCACATTGAGCTCCCAGCTACAGATCTTTTCAGCTCCTCTGCTCCTAGGGAAGCTGCCAAAAACAAAAAACGCTGCCCGTACCTCCGCGCAGTCCCAGCTCTGGCTGCTCCACCACCCAAAGAGAGCGCAAGTCTAAAGGTTAGCAGCTGCACCTGTGGACCCGAATAACTTCTTGTCAGCCTTGTTGAGCATCCAGCATCACTTGCCACCATGAACCCCAGAATCCAAGCCCTGGAGTCTGGTCGGCTCCCTCTATAAGTTTGTGTTTCCCAGCAATAGCAGGTTTGTTTACATCCTCCATGATCCCAATTAGCGAGGGGCTAGCTCCTGCGTTGTAGAACCATGACATCACCACCCAACTACTTAATCTGATAGCTCACGTTAACCCTATAGGTATTGCTCCCCGCAAATATTTTTTGGGGAAGAGAAAAAAACCCTAATAAGCAATTTATCTGCTCTTCGCAATGACAAAGCTCAAAGCATCAATGAACATTTTATAACTTCGACAAAACAGACCTCCTGTTAAAACTATAATGATTTTCCTGGTTACACAGTTATACTTTGTGACTATATAGGACACCATGATAGAAGTAAATTATTTATAATAATGCCATCTGTTATCACCCAAATGAGGATGAGTTCCTTTTAGAGTCTGGTTCCTCTCAAGGTTTCTTCCTCATGTCGTCTGATGGAGTTTTTCCTTGCCACTGTCACCACAGGCTTGCTCACTGGGGATAAATTTGGGGTAAAATTAGCTTGTGTCTAAAGTCTTTAATTTTCTATAAAGCTGCTTTGCAACAATGTCTGTTAAAAACACTATAGAAGTCAACTTGACTTGAGTATAGAATTTCTAGGCATCTCATCAGCAATCAGATGCAAGCTTCAGTGCCTCTCGGGGGAAAAAAATCAAATCGTTTCAGAGAGGTCATGAGAAGTGCAGGAGGCAACAGCAATTTTAAAAAGGAATTGTTTCTATGTTTGGGCATCTTAATTATGCAATGTGCATGCCCAGGGATGCTCCTTTGTACCCAGGCTTCTTGACCTGTCTAAAATCTGTAGAGAAGTCAAGTCAAGTTTATTTTTATAGCGTTTTTAACAACAGACATTGTCGCAAAGCAGTTTTACAGCATTTTAATGACTTTAAACATGAGCTAATTTTATCCCTAATCTATTCCCAATGAGCACGCCTGCCACTGTCACCACGGTGCAGTGTCTGCGTCTGGTTGGAGTCTCATCGCATCGCTCCTGTGGAGGACAGCCCCATATGGACAGTTGAAAGTCACACTTGAAAGACGCTCTGGACACTTACAGTAATGCTTTTATGGCTGAGGACTACAATTGACTTGCTAACTTTAGGACTGCAGTTGTCATGAACAGTTTTGCACTCAAGTTTCCGTCAATGAAGAGTTTATAACATCAACAAAACTGACTTCATGTTAAAACTGTTAATGTTATAGTCATGTTGCCTGTTGTTGCCCAAATGAGGATGGGTTCCCTTTTGAGTCTGGTTCCTCTCGAGGTTTCTTCTTCATGTCGTCTGAGGGACTTTTTCCTTGCCACCGTCACCACAGGCTTGCTCATTGAGGATAGAATAGGGATAAAATTAACTCATGTTTTAAGTCATTCAAACTCTGTAAAGCTGCTTTGCAACAATGTTTATTGTTAAAAGCGCTATACAAATAAACTTGACTTGACCTGAGCAGCTATGCAGTGTAAACTTGCTAGCTCTGTTGGCAATCAGTGAAGCTTCGGCTTGCCCCACCATATTTCATCTTGGTTTGGCTTACTTCCTACCTGGTGGTTCGGTGGGCTCCTCCTGCTTGCTCTTCCATGAGGGCATGGAAGGCCAGGTAGGTCTGACTGGTGTGTTTTTTTGCTGCAGCCCTTTCCATGCAGGCACATGGTAGGGCAGGAAGGTGTGCTCTCCCTGCCCAAGGCTTTCCAGATATGCATGGGGAAGGGCAGAGAGGTCCCAGAACAGAGCCAACTGCCAAATACAACTTGTTGCAAATATTGGAATGTAAATAAAGGAAAGTGGAAATAAAAGAAACTTGAGGAAAGTGGTCCTGACAGAAATTGAGCATAGCATAAGTTCTGGAAGACCACAAAGTCAAGCTCAGCCCTCAACCACAGCTATATCAGCTGACTGCAGCTGATCTCAAGCCAGCCCACATCAGCGGACAGCTCAGCGGACAGCTCAGCGGAGTCCCTTCTACGCATTCTATTGGGATATCTCTAATAGAGCACCTTATTTAAAAGAAGATATGCAGAACCTTTATTTTTAAATACATTTCTGAGCGGATAGTATCTCCATCCTTGACTCTTGTATGCTGCATAAATGGGAATTTAAAAAAAATGTACATGAGTGATTCCACGCTTATGGGTACTGAAATGGGGACATGAACTTATTTTTAAAAATTCACCTAAAACCATTTCTTTTTTTACCATCAGGTCACAAAACATGTAATCTTTAATGAATGATATGTTAAAAGATAACTTTAATTTTCTGAGATGTAATAAAAACATATTTATATGCCAAAGTCAAGCCTATGAGTTCCAAAATGACGTCTGTCACATTACTTCTGTTACGATTGTCCATCTCGCGTCTGTTACAAATTAATTACAATCTAGCTATATACCATGTTAATCTTATTGAAAGAATGTGTATGTTTATTCTACTACACATGTTTATTAATTATATTTGCTAAAACATCACCTTCCTATGTTTCAAAAAGTAATTCTACATTGTTAAAATTGAGAATATATATGTCCACAACACTTCTGTTACGTTCTGACTTTGGCATATAAATATGTTTTTATTACATCTCAGAAAATTAAAGTTATCTTTTAACATATCATTCATTAAAGATTACATGTTTTGTGACCTGATGGTAAAAAAAGAAATGGTTTTAGGTGAATTTTTAAAAATAAGTTCATGTCCCCATTTCAGTACCCATAAGCGTGGAATCACTCATATATATTTTTGAGAGTTAAAATCGACCGCAAAGTTGGCATTTGAGCTGCCCCGCTGAGCCAGCCAGCCCTGAGTGCATGACATCACAGCGGTAACTGGCTTTAAGTCCGAGGCTTTTGACAGCTATAGACCAAAGCCAGACTCGGCAGGCAAGTGTGGTTGCAATGGCCTCTTCGTTTGGATTTACTGAAGATTCTTCGGATTCCTCAGATAGTAATACATCTGACTGTGATAGTCCTGAAATTGGAGTGTGTGTCCAGGCTACTGCTATACATGTAGAACCGTATCAGTTTGAACCATCGGAAAGTGAATCTGATAGTAACACATCGGCCACAGAGGCCCCCACCTTACGAAATAAAGCCAGAGAACAAAGCCGTCTAGAGAATTGGATGGAATTGAACTGACAGTCCCATGTGACCCTCATTAAAGCAGGATAGGCATTATAACTTATGCGACATACATGTACATGCATGCATTTTCACTGATAAAATGTAAAAGGCTAATTAAATAATCAGATGAACTGAGACAATCACATTCTGAAGCAAATTAAATACTCTTATACCGGTAACTTAAATACACAATACAAGTTCCAATGACAGTCGCATCTTACCAGTCTGTGTTCTTGCTTCTTGAAGGCCGATTGCTTTGAAACAATCTGACTTTCAGTTCTTCGTTCATTCCACGTCAGGGCGAGATACTGCTGCTGAGGCAAGCATATCCAGCGAGGGAGGGGGAAAGAAAAAAAAAAAAAAAAAAAAAAAAACCATATCCAGCGGAGAAATCTGACAACTGGTCCACTCATTCTCCATTTTTCTCCATACTGAGTACTCCGCCATTACTGCTCGGCTCACACTCCGGGAGAACTGGTGCAACTGAACTTTCTTTTTCTTGTAGTTTTCTTTTCCTTTAATTGTTGGTACTGCACCCTCTTTCAATACAAGCTTATAGCTAATGCTCCTCAACAGATCAGAGGTTTTGTACGAGTCATCAGTAAAATGTGCCTGTGAATTTCTCGCAAAACGCGTCCAAATCTTTGCAGTTTGAACATTCTTGGGCCATGAATGCAACATAAATCCACCTTTTATCATGTTGCTGCACCCACCAGCAACACATCTACGTGGCATGGCGATAAATTTGCTCAAAATGGAGGATCGAAGTTGCAGCTAGCTCTGTGTTTTAGTATTGCGAAAATGGCCTTCCTGCTGTGACATCACAGATGTCAAGGTCATTCACTCAGACCGCTACCTATATGAATTATTTTAATCATAAAAATTACTAAATTAGATTTATTGTTAACGCTTAAAACTATTCCTATGCCATTCTTGAGGTCTTAAGGCATTTATAAACAAAAAGTGAGAACATGGTTCTGCGTATCTCCTTTAAGCTGCTTTTAACCTGCCTACATTTGCTGCTTCCTCTGCAGCCATTTTGCAACCCACCTCCACACCCCCTTTTATGCTGTCTGACTTTCCAATCAATCAATCAATCAATCAATCAATCAATCAATCAATCAATCAATCAATCAATCAATCAATCAATCAATCAATCGTCATTTCTGTATCATTGATGCCTGTTCACAACCCAGTCCACGCACATTCCTGGTAGACAGGAGTCAGCATGAACACCCTGACCAGTCTGCAGCTACTCAGCCTATACAAAGCAAACGTGATGCGCTGTGTGTTCTAACACCTTTATATCATAGCCAACTTTAACTTTTTCAGTAGCTGTGCAGGTGCTCTTCTGTGGTTCACTGATTGTCCTTCCTTGGACCACTTTCTGATAGATGATAGTCACTGCATACCTGGAACACCCCCATAACCAACAATTTTGGAGACCTGTAGACCCAGTCATCTAACCGTTACGTTTGGGACAAAATCCATGTCATTTTCGTTGCTGCCGCCCTCCCTGCTTTAGCCGTTCCATGTAGCCACATGGAAGGGCATGGAGGCTCACTTCCTGCCAAAAGGCTTTCCACATACGCACGTGGAAGGGCAGGGAGGTCCCAGAACAGAATCACCTGCCAAATACAACTTGTTGCAAATATTGCAATGCAAATAATATTCAGTTCAATTTATATAGCACCTTTCTCACATTGGAATGTAGTGCCTTTCTCACATTGGAATGCAATTCCAATGGTGTAGCTAACACAGTCCCGCCAGGTGCACAAAGACAAATCCCACACCACCTGCACAGCCGCTGCAACGTTGCCAGGCAACATCATTCAGAACACCACACCATGGATCCACAAAGCGAGCACAGAAGCATCACCACACAGAGTGCTAGTATGTCCCAAACCACCAGCACAGCCATTGCGATGCCACTAGGCAACAAACGCTCGGAGCACCGCACCAAGCACAAAAGCACTGGACAACCCTGATGTTAAAAAGAGCAACAGGCTCACTGCAGTCCATAGCGAGGTGCACAGGCATCACCCATGACGCATCAAGGCCTGAAGATGCCAAAACCGGGTCTGGAGCTATGCCACAACTGGCGGACAAAACACTCAAACAAAAAACAAGCATCAAACTACACACACACACACACACACACAGAAAAACAAAAGGGAAAAAAAGGAAAATGCAAAGCTCCGGTGAGAAGCAGCAGCCAAATGCACACAGTGTACTCTCAACCAGAAATGGAAATAAAGTTCCTTGAGGAAAGTGGTCCTGACAGAATAAGTTCCGCTAAACAAACCGGCAAAATGACAGTAGCGATTTGTGAAAAATGCTATAATGATAATTGTTGAAAAATAAAAATGGATACATTCTTACCATCAAATACTTTCATTCCATATTTTGTTGCTTTTTTTGTGTACGTTTTGGGGTTTTGTTTTCAAGTAGAGATTTTATTTCATCCTCGGTTGGTTCAGCAAAACGCTCTGCCATTTTGTTTTTCTCTACTCACGGTATATGAGTTGATAGCCAAGTAACAGAGTAGCCAATCACAGCACGTGATTGCTCATATCCAGTGAATGTGGATATAATAAAATCATGTTACATTACATGGCATTGAGCAGACGCTCTTATCCAGAGCGGCATACAACGAGTGCAAAAGTCAGGTACACAAAGAGCTGAACTTCTAGACAAGTTAGTTCTAGTGCCAACTGAACCACTGGCAGCAATACCTAGTTTAATATGCTGTTGAAATCCCAATACTCAAATAGCCAAGGAAACAAACCAACCATATAGAGTATAAATAGAGAACTCAAAACAGCTAAACCCAGGCTAGACCATACACAACCTGGGTTGGTCAAGACTGAAATGCAGTTACAACCCTGATTCCAAAAAAGTTGGGACAAAGTACAAATTGTAAATAAAAACGGAATGCAATGGAAGTTTCAAAATTCCATATTTTATTCAGAATAGAACAGATGACATATCAAATGTTTAAACTGAGAAAATGTATCATTTAAAGAGAAAAATTACGTGATTTTAAATTTCATGACAACACCACATCTCAAAAAAGTTGGGACAAGGCCATGTTTATCACTGTGAGACATCCCCATTTCTCTTTACAACAGTCTGTAAACATCTGGAGCCTGAGGAGATAAGTTGCTCAAGTTTAGGGATAGGAATGTTAACCCATTCTTGTCTAATGTAGGATTCTAGTTGCTCAACTGTCTTAGGTCTTTTTTGTCGTATCTTCCGTTTTATGATGCGCCAAATGTTTTCTATGGGTGAAAGATCTGGGCTGCAGGCTGGCCAGTTCAGTACCCGGACCCTTCTTCTACGCAGCCATGATGCGGTAATTGATGCAGTATGTGGTTTGGCATTGTCATGTTGGAAAATGCAAAGTCTTCCCTGAAAGAGACGTCGTCTGGATGGGAGCATATGTTGCTCAAGAACCTGGATATACCTTTCAGCATTGATGGTGTCTTTCCAGATGTGTAAGCTGCCCATGCCACATGCACTAATGCAACCCCATACCATCAGAGATGCAGGCTTCTGAACCGAGCGCTGATGACAACTTGGGTCGTCCTTCTCCTCTTTAGTCCGAATGACACGGCGTGCCTGATTTCCATAAAGAACTTCAAATTTTGATTCGTCTGACCACAGAACAGTTTTCCACTTTGCCACAGTCCATTTTAAATGAGCCTTGGCCCAGAGAAGACGTCTGCGCTTCTGGATCATGTTTAGATACGGCTTCTTCTTTGAACTATAGACTTTTAGCTGGCAACGGCGGATGGCACGGTGAATTGTGTTCACAGATAATGTTCTCTGGAAATATTCCTGAGCCCATTTTGTGATTTCCAATACAGAAGCATGCCTGTATATGATGCAGTGCCGTCTAAGGGCCCGAAGATCACAGGCACCCAGTATGGTTTTCCGGCCTTGACCCTTACGCACAGGGATTCTTCCAGATTCTCTGAATCTTTTGATGATATTATGCACTGTAGATGATGATATGTTCAAACTCTTTGCAATTTTACACTGTCGAACTCCTTTCTGATATTGTTCCACTATTTGTCGGCGCAGAATTAGGGGAATTGGGGAATTAGGGGAATCTTCCCATCTTTAATTCTGAGAGCTGCTGCCACTCCAAGATGCTCTTTTTATACCCAGTCATGTTACTGACCTATTGCCAATTAACTGAGTTGCAATTTGGTCCTCCAGCTGTTCCTTTTTTGTACCTTTAACTTTTTCAGCCTCTTATTGCCCCTGTCCCAACTTTTTTGAGATGTGTTGCGGTCATGAAATTTCAAACGGGCCAATATTTGGCATGAAATTTCAAAATGTCTCACTTTCAACATTTGATATGTTGTCTATGTTCTATTGTGAATACAATATCAGTTTTTGAGATTTACAATTTGTACTTTGTCCCAACTTTTTTGGAATCGGGGTTGTAAACGACCTACTGTTGGTGGCTGATCAGGGGTGTCTCGCTACTTGTGTTGCTTGACCTTAGTGCAGTATTTGATACCATTGATCATTCCATTCTTCTGGATAGACTAGAAAATGTTGTGGGAGTTAAGGGAACGGCCCTCTCCTGGCTCAGCTCTTATTTAACTGATCGTTATCAGTATGTTGATATAAATGGTGATATTTCTAGACGTAATGAGGTAAAGTTTGGTGTTCCACAAGGTTCTGTCTTGGGCCCACTGCTTTTTTCTTTATTTATATATATATATATATATATATATATATATATATATACACAGTTGAACTCAAAATTATTAGCCCCCCTTGTGGAATTGAACATAATTCTTGATTTCTCCATGAAAACGACCATTGACAACAAATGTTTTTATTCTTGAAATAAATGCACTATGAAGACATTGTCCAACAAGTTTCATTACGATATCTTATCACACTGAGTTTCAACCAAAAACAGCAAAAGTGAGATGTTCAAAATTATTAGCCCCCTGACCATTAGTAGTCAATTGTGTACCCTTTTTGACCCACAACTGACAACAACCTCTTGGAATAGTTTTTCACTAGGTTGGCACAGGTCTCCTGAGGAATTTTGGCCCATTACTCCATTGCAAACTGTTCCAACTGGCCCAAATTGGATGGTTTTTGTGCATGGACGTTCTTTTTCAGCACTTGCCACAGGTTTTCTATTGGATTGAGATCTGGGCTCTGTGCAGGCCACTGTATGACGTTGGTCTTGGTATCCTTGAAGTATTGCTGGACTATTTTAGATGTATGCTTTGGGTCGTTATCTTGCTGGAAGACCCAACGACGACCTAAGCGCAAAGTGAGAGCAGACTTCTGCATGTTTTCCTTCAGTATTTTTAGGTAATCTTCCTTTTTCATGGTGCCATGCACCCGAACCAGACTGCCTGTACCTGAGGCTGCAAAACAGCCCCACAGCATGATGCTGCCACCACCATGTTTAACTGTGGGAACTGTGTTCACAGGGTTGAAGGCCTCTCCCTTTCTTCGCCATACATAGGCAATGTCCATATGCCCAAACAGCTCCAATTTCGTCTCATCTGACCAAAGCACAGACTTCCAAAACTCATCTTTCTTCTTCAAGTACTCACGGGCAAACTTTAGTCGGGCTTTGATGTGACGATGTTTTAGTAAGGGGGTTCTTCTGGGACGATAGCCCCGAAGCCCATTCCGATGAAGAGCCCTCACAACAGTGTGCCTTGACACACAAACTCCAGAAGAGGCCAGGTCAGCAACAATTTCCTTTGCAGATGTACGGGGCTCTTTACGGACATCTCTGACAATTTTTCTTTCCAGAGTTCTTGAGATCTTACACTTGCATCCACGACCAGGTTTGTTCTTGACCGAATTTGTCTCCTTGTACTTGGCAATGATGCACCGAACTGCAGTTCTGGAGACTGTAAACCTCTTCGAAATGGCAGTGTAGCCTTGGCCCTTGTCATGAGCCTCCACAATCTTTTGTCGGAGTTCAAGACTTATTTCTTTAGTCTTCGGCATTGTGACAAATAGTAATCCTCCTCATTCATTCAAATGCCCTGTTCCTTGGAGTCCTTTTAAACTGTTGAATGGAGCCAACTGACTACAGGTGTTGCTAGGAAGCCAATTGATTGCACAGGTGTTGTTTAAAAGCTGATTGGTTAATTAACTGTGTTTTAAAAGCAAGAATCCACGTGGGGGCTAATATTTTTGACCAACTCGTTTTTACCATATTTCATATAAAGACAGCCTAAAACTAATTTCATATTCCAAAATGCACCACAAACATCTGAATAGTACTGGTGATTGTTTGTGTATATCAATTTTTATCAATGCTTTAAACATTTGGAGGATATTTGGGAAAATGTTCCAAAATTTAAGGGGGGCTAATAATTTTGAGTTCAACTATATATATATATATATATATATATATATATATATATATATATATATATAATGTTACCTCTGGGTGATATTATTCATCAACATTGTATTAGTTTCCACTGTTATGCTGATGACACAGTTGTATGTTTCTGCAAAACCTGATGAGAGACACCAGCTTAATAGAATTGAGGAATGTGTAAAGGACATTATTAATTTCCTTCTGCTTAATTCTGACAAGACCGAAGTACTTGTACTAGGACCACATGCAGCTAGAAGTAAGTTTTCTGATTATACAGTAACTCTGGATGGCCTTTCTGTTTCTTCACGTGCAGCAGTAAAAGACCTCGGAGTGATTATTGACCCCAGTCTTTCATTCGAAACTCACATTGATAACATTATCCGGATAGCTTTCTTTCATCTCAGAAATAGTGCTCAGATAAGAAATTTAATGTCACTACATGATGTGGAAAAACTAGTTCATGCTTTCGTTACCTCCAGGTTGGATTATGGTAATGCCTTACTGTCTGGATGTTCCAATAAGTGCATAAACAAGCTCCAGTTAGTTCAAAATGCAGCAGCAAGAGTCCTTACTAGAACTAGAAAATATGACCACATCACCCCGTCTTATCCACACTGCATTGACTCACAATCAAATTTCTTATTGATTATAAAATACTACTATTGACCTTTAAAGCACTAAATGGTCTCGCACCAGAGTACCTGAGTGAATTTCTGCTCCTCTATGACCTGCAATGCCCACTTAGATCAAAAGGTGCAGGCTATCTGCTGGTACCTCGTATAGTGAAGGCTACATCAGGGGGCAGAGCCTTTTCTTACAAAGCCCCACAGTTATGGAACAGCCTTCCAAGCAATATTCGGGAATCAGACACAGTCTCAGCATTTAAGTCTAGGCTGAAAACATATCTGTTTAGTCAAGCCTTTTGTTAATGGTGTTTATGAGGTAAAGGTGTAGATCTGGAGGGTCCTCAGACATAGTGTTTTGGTAAACTGGGATGTATGGATGCTGTCAGTCCCCACTCGCTTGCTCACTCGAGTTTGTTGACTGTGTAGTGGCTGGCTGCTTTATGTCCTGGGGCTCCCTCATGCTTGTGTTACCTTCTGGCTTTCCCCTTTTAGTTATGCTATCATAGTTAGTTGCTGGAGTCCCTGCTTGTACTCAGTGCAATATGTATACTGTTCCTACTTATTCAGGTGACATTGGGCATACCTAACAACCTGTATTTTCTCTCCCTCTCTCCCCCCCAAAATCTGTCCCTCTGAGTTACATATTGGTCCTGGGATCGAGATGCTGGCCTCTTCTGCTCCTCGGACCTGCCTGATCCATCCTGGTGCCCTGTGTCTGGTTGGAGTCTCATCGCATTGCTCCTGTGGAGGACGGTCCCATGAGGACAGTCGAAAGTCACACCTGGAGGATGCCCTGGACTCTTACAGTAATGCTTTTATGGCTGAGGACTACAGTTGACTTGCTAACTTTAGGACTGCAGTTGTCATGAACAGTTTTGCACTCAAGTTTCCATCAGTAAAGAGTTTATAACATCAACAAAACTGACTTCATGTTAAAACTCTTAATATTATAGGTCATGCTGTCTGTTGTTGCCCAAATGAGGATGGGCTCCCTTTTGAGTCTGGTTCCTCTCGAGGTTTCTTCCTCGTGTCGTTTGAGGGAGTTTTTCCTTGCTCATTGGCTCACAGGCTTGCTCATTGGGGATAGTTTAGGGATAAAATTCTCTCATGTTTTAAGTCGTTCAAATTATGTAAAGCTGTTTTGCGGCAATGTTTATTGTTAAAAGCGCTATACAAATAAACTTGACTTAACTAGTCCTGAGCAGGCTGGGCAGGAGAAGAGAGGAGGAGGGGTCAGGCGACCAGTAGTAGTGGAGCGTAGGGATCTGGCTGGTGCGTAGTGGTGGAACAGACTCTGGAGGCATGCTGGCCCTAACTCCTTGAGAGCCTGGTAAGCTAGCACCAATGTCTTAAATTCGATGCGAGCTGCAATAGGTAGCCAGTACAGGTCGACAAGCAGAGGGGTGACATGGGAAGAATGAGGGGAGGTTGTTGACCAGGCGAGCTGCAGCATTCTGGATGAGCTGCAGGGATCTGATGGCAGAAGCTGGAAGGCCAGCAAGGAGAGAACTGCAGTAGTCCAAGCAGGAGAGGATCGGCGCTTAGACCAGGAGCTATGAGGGAGGTTGTAGACCAGGCGATCTGCAGTGTTCTGGATGAGCTGCAGGAATCTGATGGCAGAAGCTGGAAGGCCAGCGGGGAGAGTTGCAGTAGTCCAAGCAGGAGAGGATCAGCGCTTGGACCAGGAGCCGAGTAGGTGGTAATAAAAAGGGTGGATCCTTTGGCTGTTGTAGAGGAGGAATCTATTCATCCGGGTCAATGCAGAGATGTTTACTGAGGAGCAGAGTTTGTTGTCGAACACGACCCCTAGGTTCTTTGCACTGGGTGATACTGTGCGTCTGTGTGTGTGTATATATCACACACACACATACAACCCCAATTCCAAAAAAGTTGGGAGAAAGTACAAATTGTAAATAAAAACGGAATGTAATGATGTGGAAGTTTCAAAATTCCATATTTTATTCAGAATAGAACATAGATGACATATCAAATGTTTAAACTGAGAAAATGTATCATTTAAAGAGAAAAATTAGGTGATTTTAAATTTCATGACAACAACACATCTCAAAAAAGTTGGGACAAGGCCATGTTTACCACTGTGAGACATCCCCTTTTCTCTTTACAAAAGTCTGTAAACCTCTGGGGACTGAGGAGATAAGTTGCTCAAGTTTAGGGACAGGAATGTTAACCCATTCTTGTCTAATGTAGGATTCTAGTTGCTCAACTGTCTTAGGTCTTTTTTGTCGTATCTTCCGTTTTATGATGCGCCAAATGTTTTCTATGGGTGAAAGATCTGGACTGCAGGCTGGTCAGTTCAGTACCCTTCTTCTACGCAGCCATGATGCTGTAATTGATGCAATATGTGGTTTGGCATTGTCATGTTGGAAAATGCAAGGTCTTCCCTGAAAAAGACGTCGTCTGGATGGGAGCATATGTTGCTCGAGAACCTGGATACCTTTCAGCATTGATGGTGTCTTTCCAGATGTGTAAGCTGCCCATGCCACACGCACTAATGCAACCCCATACCATCAGAGATGCAGGCTTCTGAACTGAGCGCTGATAACAACTTGGGCTGTCCTTCTTCTCTTTAGTCCGAATGACACGGCGTGCCTGATTTCCATAAAGAACTTCAAATTTTGATTCGTCTGACCACAGAACAGTTTTCCACTTTGCCACAGTCCATTTTAAATGAGCCTTGGCCCAGAGAAGACGTCTGCGCTTCTGGATCATGTTTAGATACAGCTTCTTCTTTGAACTATAGACTTTTAGCTGGCAACGGCGGATGGCACGGTGAATTGTGTTCACAGATAATGTTCTCTGGAAATATTCCTGAGCCCATTTTGAGATTTCCAATACAGAAGCATGCCTGTATGTGATGCAGTGCCGTCTAAGGGCCCGAAGATCACAGGCACCCAGTATGGTTTTCCGGCCTTGACCCTTACGCACAGAGATTCTTTGAATCTTTTGATGATGATATGTTCAAACTCTTTGCAATTTTACACTGTCGAACTCCTTTCTGATATTGCTCCACTATTTGTCGGTGCAGAATTAGGGGGATTGGTGATCCTCTTCCCATCTTTACTTCTGAGAGCCACTGCCACTCTCAGATGCTCTTTTTATACCCAGTCATGTTAATGACCTATTGCCACTTGACCTAATGAGTTGCAAATTGGTCCTCCAGCTGTTCCTTTTTTGTACCTTTAACTTTTCCAGCCTCTTATTGCCCCTGTCCCAACTTTTTTTGAGATGTGTTGCTGTCATGAAATTTCAAATGAGCCAATATTTGGCATGAAATTTCAAAATGTCTCACTTTCAACATTTGATATGCTGTCTATGTTCTATTGTGAATACAATATCAGTTTTTGAGATTTGTAAATTATTGCATTCCATTTTTATTTACAATTTGTACTTTGTCCCAACTTTTTTGGAATCGGGGTTGTATATCTATTACACACACACACGTGTATACACACATACATATATACACGTATGTATATGTGTGTGTGTGTGTGTGTGTGTGTGTGTATATATAAAATCCAAGATGGCGGCACAGGTGTTTTTCTCGTTTGTCTCTGCGTTTGTTTGTGTTTTTTTTTTTTTGATGGGCTACCAGATCTGATGAACTTATATCTTCGGATTTCGGAACTTTGACCGCAGCAGCGTTCGTAAGCGGAGGTATTCCTAAATAGACAAATTCTTAACTTGTATTAATTCATCAGCATCATGAAAGCGGCTGGCCTTCTGCTCCTGCTTGCTTACATGCTGAGCTTGCTTAGGGAGTGTGATCTGCGACGTGGCGAGCAACTGAATGTATGCCGGATTATTACTCCAACATCTGGCACTATGGTGCTTTTTCCTAGTTTTGTCCATCACTTGACTTTGTGGATTACTTCAACCGAGGCCCCGGTGGATCTGCCTCCCCGATGGTCAGAGATACGACCCATGATGCCTACCTCTAAGCGTGAGCAGGGATCCTGCACCACAAAACCAGCAGTTCTGTGGATTATTTTTTTCCTATTTCTCTCAGGTAACATTCACCCCAATCCGGGACCAGAGCGAATTGAACTCATGAACCCTCACGAACTAAAAACCAGCAGTGGCTTGCGTTTTTTTCACGTAAACGCTCGTAGTCTGGTAAATAAAATCGATGAAATTCGCCTGTGGGCGAAGTTGACAGAAAGTGACATTATGGTTATCTCTGAGACTTGGCTTAAACCGTCAATTTCAAACAATATGCTCCATATCGATGGATATAATCTCTTTAGGTCAGACCGAATGCTTAAAGGGGGAGGAGTTGCTATTTATGCCAAAGCATCTTTGGACTGTTGTTGTCTTGAAACAATGACTAAACCTAAATGTTTTGAGCTGTGTGCCATCAAAGTAAACCTCTCCAACAACGCACATCTGACAGTGGTCGGCTGTTACCGCCCACCTTCGGCTGTGGCGACCACTCTACTGATGGATTTTCTACGGAAACTTCAGAACGAGCATGTTGTTTTAGGAGACTTAAATTGGGACTGGTTATCTACCTCTACATTAAGGGACTTGTGCGACGCGTTGCATCTAACACAACTGGTTCAATCACCAACACGCCTCAATCTGAAAAAAATGGACAAATCTACACTAATAGACGTTATTCTTACAAATGCCCCATACAAGTACCCTGCTGTGGGCGTTTTTTCCAATGACATCAGTGATCACTGTGCCGTCGTCTGTGTAAGAAACTGTAAAGCAATTAAAGTGAAACCGCGATTTATTTTTAAAAGAAATTATAAACGTTTTGATGAGCAGGCTTTTTTGCATGACATCTACCAAAGTGACTTAAATAGAGTATGCTGCATGGATGATGTTGAATTGGCATGGGATTATTTTAAAAGCACATTTCTATCTATAATTAATAAACATGCACCTCTTCGCAGACATAGAGGGAAGGGTAGGGATAACCCCTGGTTCAACGACGCTCTTGCAGTAGCCATTAGAGAAAGAAATGAGGCATGGGTTAAAGCCAAAAGGTTTAATGATGAGAAGCACTGGTTAACTTACAGGGCTATACGAAATAGATGTACTAGATTAATAAAAAATACAAAAAGTGAGCACTACTTAAACTTAATACAAGAAAACCTAAATGATCCCAAAACGTTCTGGAAACTAGTCAAATCTACATCAGGGGATATCCCACCCCCCGCCACACCTGAAGCTGTTATAACAGAACTAGGAGAAGTGAGGGGTAAAGAAAATTTAGTAGAGGTTTTTAATAAACATTTTATAAATGCAGGAATTGTTACACAGGCGATCCTCCCACCCCCCAGGGTGGATAGTGAATCCTTAGAGTCTTATAGTTCTTTGGATGTTTTTAACTTTACTTACATATCTGCTTGTGAGGTAGAAAAAGCACTTATACATTTAAATTGCAAAAAATCCGCTGGTTCTGATCAGATTGAGCCCTACTTTCTCAAACTGGCGGCAAGATTGATAGCTGATCCGATTGCTGCTATTTTAAATCTCAGTTTGAGCAGTGGCTCTATTCCAAAGTCTTGGAAATCTGCTCGTCCTCCCACTATTAAAGGGTGGTGAGCCTACTAATTTAGACAATTACCGTCCCATATCCAGACTATCTGTCATGGCTAAATTATTTGAGTCACTTATAAATGAACAAATAAAAAAATATCTAACTAAACATAGCGTTTTAAGCCCCATGCAGTCTGGTTTTAGGCAAAGGCACAGTACTATAACCGCAGTAGCATCAGTGATGAATGATATCATTACTGCTTTAGACAACAAAAAATCATGTGCTGCTCTATTCATTGATTTGTCTAAGGCATTTGACACTGTTTGTCATGACCTTCTTTTACAAAGATTAAAAGATATAGGTTTCAGCCCCTCTGTTATTAACTGGTTCTCTAACTATCTGAGTGGTAGAACGCAGCGTGTGATCATTGATAACTGCACCTCATCCTCTCTAGAGTTAAAAATGGGTGTGCCTCAAGGATCAATTCTGGGGCCCATTTTGTTTTCTATATATATAAATAACCTGGGTATGGGTCTAAGTCCCACAAAGGTACATCTTTATGCAGATGACACAGTAGTGTACACTTCCGCATCATCAGTACAGGAAGCTGTGAACTACTTACAGTCTGCTTTTAACCAGATACAAAATTCTCTTGTGGGACTTAGGTTGGTTCTAAATGCTAAAAAAACTAAATTCATGGTTTTCACACGCGCTCACACACCCTGTAATAGCTCTATTATTACCACAAATGGAACGCAGTTAGAAAAAGTCTCTTCCTATAAATACTTAGGAATATGGCTAGATGATAAATTGTCTTTTAGTACACATATTGAAAACCTCTTAAAGAAACTCAGGCCTAAAGTAGGATTTTATTTTAGACAAAGAAAGTGTTTTCCTTACAAAGCAAGAAAAAGGTTGGTAGAGAATACTTTCTTATCCGTGTTAGATTATGGTGATATCATTTATATGCATTCCTCACTGGTACTGCTAAAAAAACTGGATGTTGTATATAATTCTGCCTTGCGTTTTATCACAGGGACTGGAAATAGAGTTCATCATTGCTTGTTGCATGAAATGGTACAATGGTCTTCTCTTTCTCTTAGAAGGAAATTTCACTTTCTTATTTTTATTTTAAAAGCGCTACTGGGTAACTTACCTCAATACATTTCGACTCTGCTTTCTTTTCACACAAGTGTATACAGTACAAGGTCAACAAATAAGTTACTATTGACTGTACCCTCAATAAGAACTGAACTTCGAAAGACATCATTTTCATACTATGCACCATATATGTGGAATGAACTACAGAGTACACTTCACCTAGAGACACTTCCCTCTGTCAGTGTTTTTAAAAATCTTTTACAATCAACTTTTATAGAGCACTGCCATTGCTTTTAAATAGGGTGCCCATGTTTTCACTTCTTATCATTTTATTGCTGTTCAGTTTTTGTTTTTACCTTTTATGTGCGTCTTGTTTTCTCTTGTCTTTTGTTTTTAATTATTCCTGGCTGTTGTGTATTTGGTGTACGTCCCATGGTTTGTTTTATTTAGTGTCTTGTTTTTGTCCTTGTCTTTGTATTAATATCTGCCTGCTATTCTTGGCCAGGTCTCCCTGGCAGAAGAGCCATTGTGGCTCAATGGGACCTTTCCTGGTTAAACAAGGGTTAAAAAAAAATATATATATATATATATATATATATATATATATATATATATATATATATATATATAGTCGTCGACTTACGACTGCGTTTGGTTACGACTGACCGGTCGTAAACCGATCTGGTCGTAAGTCGGCCTATGTTAAATGAATCCAAATATATTGTGATGTGTAATGACATTGTCATCATCTTAAAGTCTTATTTTATCAACATTTTCTGATTTCATTACCTTGGCTCATTATTTGGTTTAAGTCAAACACTGCATACTACACTGCATACAGTACAATTCGTTTAATATGTGCAAAACAAAAAATACGAAATACAGGTGTGAAAAATAGAAAACATTTCAGTTTAAAACATACCAACATACAAATGTAAAACATAGCAAAATACAAAACTTAGTGACCGCTGGCATCACTGGTGCTTGGCTGTGGGTCGTCTACGTCATCATCACCTGTTGCAGCGCTCGGGCTGGCGGGAGCATTTGCTCGTTTCATAAACCAGGAGCTGGGGCGGAAACCGTATGACGGAGCGCGAGAGAGATTGCCCATGTGCCTGGAGCTGGGGCGGAAACTGTTGTATGCGGCGAGAGGCGCTGCTGGGAGCTGGGGCGGAAACTGTCGTACGCTCAGCTAGCTCAGCTGGGAAACACTTGCCAGTCATAACCAGATGGTCGTAAAGTCAATCGGTCGTAAGTCGCATAGGTCGTAAGTCAACGACTACCTGTAACGTGGGTGTGTGAGTGTATGTATGTGTGAAAATAAATAAATAAACACACGCGCGCGCATGTGAATGTGTGTGCATACAAGTTGTGGTCAGAAGTTTACATATAGTGGCATGAATGTCATGGCAATATTTGGGCTTTCAGTAATATCTCTGAACTGTTCTTTTTCTGCGGCAGAATGTACAGCATACATCTTTAATTAAAAATAAACCACTAGAATTTGGTGCACAAATTTGAATTTTCTTTGGGTTTTCTGAAATCAATACAGGGTCAAAATTATACATACAGGGTCAAACACTTACATACGCTCACTTAGATTATTAAATTCAGAGGTGGTGAAACTTCTAAAATGTCTCTTATCTTGCCAAGGCCTCTTAACTTCCTGTTAGTGATCATGATTGGCTACAGCTGGTAGCTTCTCTGTGCCTTCATAAAAAGGGTTTGCTTACAGCACTCATTGGCTTGACCAACACAACGGGAAAGTCCAAGGAGCTCAGTGCAGATCTGAGAAAGAGCATCGCAGATACACACATCCAGAATGTCTCTTTGAAGCCATTTCTAAACAACTGCAAATTCCAAGATCAGTTCAAACAATTGTATCCAAGTTATTGTGAGGTGTAATCACTTTGCCAAGCCACTTTGCTTCAAGAAAACACAAATTGTCACCCTCAGCTGAAGGGAAATTGGTTTGGATGGTCAGGAACAACCTGGGAACCACCATGGCACAGCCCTGCTATGAACTGGAAGCTGATGGATCACTGTCTGCAGTTCAGATCACGATGGACTAAGAGGCTGCTATCCAAGAAATAACGTTCGCTCCAAAATTGACATCTTCAAGCTTAAAGTTTGAAGCTGACCACACGGACAAAGAAAAAGCCTTCTGGAGGATAGCTGCATGATCAGATGAGACAAAGATAGAATTGTTTAGCCACAATGTACAGAGGAACACTGTACCAGCTGGTGGTGGTGGTAGGATCATCATGCTCTGGGGCTGTTTTGCTGCCAGTGGAACTGGTTCATTGCACAAAGTGGATGGAATAATGAAGGAGGACTACCTCAGAATTCTTCAGCATAAACCATCAAAAACTTGAATATGACTTGGGACTTATAACAGGACAATGAACCCAAACACACATCAGAGCTGGTTGTGGAGGATAAAGCAGGCTAACATTAAGCTTAAAACAAGCCCTGACTTCAACTCTATTGAAAATATATGGACCGTGCTTATAAGTCAAGTCCATGCCAAGAAAAAAACCAAAAAACATTTCATTGAACTCTACCAATTCTACCATGAAGAGACATAAAATATCCAACCAGAATTCTGCCGGAAGCTTGTTCGTGGTAAACAAAAATGTTTGGTCAAGGTAAATCTTGCGAAGAGACATTTTACCCAAATATTAGGTGCGCTGTATGTATGGTTTTGACCCTGTGTTGATTTCAGAAAACCCAAAGAAAATAAAAACTTGTGAATCAAATTCTAGTGTTTTTTTTAATTAAATACATATGCTGTACATTCTGCCACAGAAAAAGAACAGTTCAAAGAAATTACTGAAAGCCCAAATATTCGCATGACATTCATATCCAAGATGACATGTCACTGTATGTAAACTTCTGACCACAACTCACTCACTGTGTGTGTGTGTGTGTGTATATATATATATGTGTGTGTGTGTGTGTGTGTGTGTGTGTGTGTGTACGTGTAGATATAGTACACTTTTTAATTTCAAGCATTTTTTGTTTTAATTTTGATTATGGCTTAAATCTCATGAAAATTAGAAATCCAGTATCTCAATTTATTAGAATATTTAATTTTGAGTAAGACCATATAAATACCATGCTTCTCTCAGTCTAGTTCAGTGCACGCAACACAATCATGGGGAAGGCTGCTGACTTGACGGTTATCAGAAGACGATCATTGACACACTCCAAAAGGAGGGTAACCCACAGAAGGTCAAAAGGTGCACAAGCAATAGGAATTATCATAACCTTGAGAGGACTGTCAAGAAAAGTTGATTCAAGGATTTGGGAGAGCTTCATAAGGAATGGACAGAGGCTGGTGTCAGTGCATCAAGAGCCACCACACACAGACATATTTAGGAAGGGGGCTACAAGTGTCACATTCCTAATATCAAGCCACTCCTGAACCAGAGACAACATCAGAAGAATCTTACCTGGACTACGGAGAAAGGAGAGACACAGAATCCAAAGGTGTTTGAAGTCCAGTGTAAAGTTTCCACAGTCTGTGATGATTTGGGATGCCATGTCATCTGCTGGTGTTGGGTCACTGTGTTTTATCAAGTCTAAAGACAATGCAGCCATCTACCAGGAAATTTTAGAGCACTTCATGCTTCCATCTGCTGACAAGCTTTATGGAGATGACAATTTTCTTTTCTAGCAGGAACTGACACCTGCCCACAGTACCAAAACTACTACCAAATCATTTGCTGACCATGATAGTACTGTGCTTGATTGGCCAGCCAACTCATCTGACCTGACCCACATACAGAATCTATGGGGTATTGTCAAGAGGAAGATGAGAAACACCCCACCCAAAAATGCAGAAGAGCTGAAGGTCGCCAACAAAGCAACCTGGGCTTCAATAACACCTCAACAGTACCACAGGCTGATCGCCTTCATGCCACGCCACACTGATGCAGTAATTCATAGTAAAGAAGCATCAAACAAGTACTGAGTGCCTAAATGAACATACTTTTCAGACATTGGACAGTCCTGTATTGTCAGTCTTTTTTTGGATGATCTTAGGAATTATTCTAATATCAAGATAACCAGAAATCTAGTTTCATTATTTTAAAGGGATAGTTCGGGATTTTTGACATGAATCTATATGGTATCCCCGTCAGCACTGTCGTGCATCCACACTGACTTACCCCCGACAGTGTTCTGTGAGCCTAGATATTGTACAGTGTTGGTCAGTGCACAAGTAGTTCCGGCAGGTTTCCTGGGGTCTGCAAGTAACACGTTTTTCTCCTCAAAACAGCTCGTGTTCGAATGAGTGATTTATTAGCATAACAAAACCCTTGTAGTCCAAAAGGTCACACCTTGTAATTGCTTGGGGCTACTTTCTCTCAATAGCGATCAGTGCGCGCTGTCACTGTTAACAGTTGTGTGCGAGCTAGCCAACAACTTTCATTAGTTGTTCCACAGTGTTTAGCAGCAGCAAATTGCTTTCCTCCTCAGTATACAAGTGCGCTTCCATGGCAGGGAAAAAGAAACTACCACTGCTGCCTATGTAGTGCCCTATTTATACAAATAGGAGTCATTCAGGATTCAGCCATGTTTTTGCTCCGTGTCATGGCTGAATCCTGAATGACTCCTATTTGTATAAATAGGGCACTACATAGGCAGCAGTGGCCTTGGTCAGTATTTTCAAGACCTCGGTCACGGTATTTCACGATACGGACTTCCCAGCTGGTAAAATAATATGCATGTATTCTATTCCTTTCTAACAGGTTCCATTCATTTGGTTTGATAGCATGCAATATTGTTAGCATATCACTTATCCTACTTGTATTACGCCACTCTATCCAATGGAGAATGAGCATTCAATATGGTTTACAATATTGCATGTTGTCAAGATGACATGTCACACGTCAGAGCTGATGTGAATATCCAATGAGAGAGTTTTCTGCTGCATGTGCGCAGAAGCATTTCTTTGTTTGCCAGGAAAGAGAGAGAAGCATTGAACACCCGAAAGGCTACCAAAACGTCATTAGATATTCTTCACACATATTTACAAGCAGTGGTGAACCGTCACTATTAGAGCTGGGACTTCAGCTCAGCCGAAACTTAGCCAGACACACCAAAAAAAAAAAAAAAAGGGCAAAGGATTTTGCAAGGGATTAGCGGCAGGGTGCCAGGTAGCTCCATTATGTGTAGCTGTCGATGTTGATTTTAAAAGTAACTAAGCAAATTTCATAAGGAAATGAATACCTAAGTCTGTGTGAAAAATACTGGGGTAAGTGTGTGTGGAAGAGGAATCTGGAGACAGAAATCTTAGGCCCTGTCCACACGGCAACGGATTCAGGTGAATCTGATAAAACTGTTTATAGGCCTGGCGTCCACACGGCACCGCCGTTTTGGGTGCCCCAAAATGAAATCTTTTGAGAACAGGTTCCAGAGTGGAAAAATCTGGCAATGGCGTCGTTGCGAAGTTGTCTGGATGAGTAGAACGGATTTGTTTACGATGACGTCACAACCACATGACTGTCGGTGCTTCACGCCAGGTAGAAGTGTAACAAACTCGATGTGAGTTGTCAACAAATCCTATAACTTGGTTCATGAAACGCGCTTACAAAATATTTTCACTGTGAATATTTACAGTGGGGCAAAAAAGTATTTAGTCAGCTACCAATTATGCAAGTTCTCCCACTTAAAAAGATGAGAGAGGCCTGTAATTTTCATCATAGGTACACTTCAACTATGAGAGACAGAATGGGTGGAAAGAATCCAGGAAATCACATTGTAGGATTTTTAATGAATTAATTGGTAAATTCCTCGGTAAAATAAGTATTTGGTCACCTACAAACAAGCAAGATTTCTGGCTCTCACAGACCTGTAACAACTTCTTTAAGAGGCTCCTCTGTCCTCCACTCGTTACCTGTATTAATGGCACCTGTTTGAACTCGTTATCAGTATAAAAGACACCTGTCCACAACCTCAAACAGACACATTCCAAACTCCACTATGGCCAAGACCAAAGAGCTGTCAAAGGACACCAGAAACAAAATTGTAGACCTGCACCAGGCTGGGAAGACTGAATCTGCAATAGGTAAGCAACTTGGTGTGAAGAAATCAACTGTGGGAGCAATTATTAGAAAATGGAAGACATACAAGACCACTGATAATCTCCCTCGAGCTGGGGCTCCACGCAAGATCTCACCCTGTGGGGTCAAAATGATCACAAGAATGGTGAGCAAAAATCCCAGAACCACACGGGGGACCTAGTGAATGACCTGCAGAGAGCTGGGACCAAAGTAACAAAGGCTACCATCAGTAACACACTACGCCGCCAGGGACTCAAATCTTGCAGTGCCAGACGCGTCCCCCTGCTTAAGCCAGTACATGTCCAGGCCCGTCTGAAGTTTGCTAGAGAGCATTTGGATGATCCAGAAGAGGATTGGGAGAATGTCATATGGTCAGATGAAACCAAAATAGAACTTTTTGGTAAAAACTCAACTTGTCGTGTTTGGAGGAGAGAGAATGCTGAGTTGCATCCAAAGAACACCATACCTACTGTGAAGCATGGGGGTGGAAACATCATGCTTTGGGGCTGTTTTTCTGCAAAGGGACCAGGACAACTGATCCGTGTAAAGGAAAGAATGAATGGGGCCATGTATCGTGAGATTTTGAGTGAAAACCTCCTTCCATCAGCAAGGGCATTGAAGATGAAACGTGGCTGGGTCTTTCAGCATGACAGTGATCCCAAACACACCACCCGGGCAACGAAGGAGTGGCTTCGTAAGAAGCATTTCAAGGTCCTGGAGTGGCCTAGCCAGTCTCCAGATCTCAACCCCATAGAAAATCTTTGGAGGGAGTTGAAAGTCCGTGTTGCCCAGCGACAGCCCCAAAACATCACTGCTCTAGAGGAGATCTGCATGGAGGAATGGGCCAAAATATCAGCAACAGTGTGTGAAAACCTTGTGAAGACTTACAGAAAACGTTTGACCTCTGTCATTGCCAACAAAGGGTATATAACAAAGTATTGAGATGAACTTTTGTTATTGACCAAATACTTATTTTCCACCATAATTTGCAAATAAATTCTTTAAAAATCAGACAATGTGATTTTCTGGATTTTTTTTTCTCATTTTGTCTATCATAGTTGAGGTATACCTATGATGAAAATCACAGGCCTCTCTCATGTTTTTAAGTGGGAGAACTTGCACAATTGGTGACTGACTAAATACTTTTTTGCCCCACTGTATTGTGTAATGGTGCAAAGAGAGAGAGAGTGTGTGAGAGAGAATAGCCCTTAGGGCAGAGTCTTTAGTCCAAACACTGCGGAAGCAGTACCAAACCGCGCACCACCCATGCGCTTTCCAAAAACAAAAACAATCCCGCCAGCAAAAATAGGGAAAAAAAGGAGCGATCTCACCTCTTCAGATGTTGGTTTAAGTCCGACAATACATTCCTCAAAAAGGGCGTAGAAGGGCCTCTGACGGTATTTCACGATACGGACCGACCTTAAAGTGGTAAATAATATATATATATATTTTTCTTTACCAAATTCTAACAGAAAATGAGTGCCCAAAAGGGAAAACAAAGCCAAGGCGAGCCAGCATTTTGAATCCTCACTCATGGCTGTAATGCAAATGGCTTCCTCCTCGGTATACAAGTGCACTTCTATGGCAGGAAAAAAACAACAACTACATTTTGCCGCCTATGTAGTCCTCTATTTATACAAAATTGAGTCATTCAGGATTCAGCCATGTTTTTGCTTGGTGTTAGCAACAGTTACAAGTTAGCTTTCTCCTGAAATGTTTTCTTTTATTTAGTCTTCATCAGGGTAGTAAAACTTGCTTTCGCTGTGAACACTGTCATTATCGCTATCCATGCTGTAAAATTAATGCTGTTATACTGAGAAATGCGAAAATAAACGTTGCCAAAAAATTGCTACCATGTTGTTTGTTGTTGTAAATGAGCGAGTTGCCAAAGGTCTGTAACCGGGGTACGTATCGTAGGATTCCAGACCGCTCGTGAGCCAATCAGAGCACACAATTTGATGGAAACCGGATCGCGCAAAAAATTTATGGTTTTATTCCATCAAAAAAGTGTCCTGTATGTAGAATAATTTTCGATATTTCACTCCGATGACGTCACTCCCAGTGTTTTCCTGCTGACTGGACATGTATTGTCAAAAGGGTAAACATTAAATGGTTGAATGTTATGGTTGAAAATTAAAGCTCTTTTGATTAACTTGCTGTGGCAGCGAGGATGTGGTCAAGCGTCAGCTGTGAACAGCGAGGAGTCAGGTTGAACCAACAAGTAACGTGACAAGTTACACCTGTGTCTAATTACTGGCTGTCTATTCATTAATGTGTGTCTCTGTGCCTTTCAGATGGCCAGTAATGAGAGAGAGAGAGAGAGAGAGAGAGAGAGAGAGAGAGAGCGCTGCATCCTGCAATCTGTGCGTGCATGTGTGTGTCGAAATAGTAGGCACTGAAAATTGAACATTAAAAATAAGTGTACCTTGGATTATAGTGCCTTTCTCCAGTTCCTCATTTACCCCAGCATAAACATTGTCACACTTGCTTTTTTTTTTTCTGTGGATGTGTCCATATAATATAAAGAACATTACACAATGGTGCAAAGACATGAAGTTTATCTTCGTGTTGAAAAAGAAAAATTATCTACATATTTTCATTCACGAATATATTCACCACTCAAAGATAACCTTTTTCATGCAACTGTCTAATATCCTCTCTCTTATACTCTTATTTTATATACATCATATATACAGTGTCTTGCAAAAGTATTCATCCCCCTTGGTGTTTGTCCTGTTTTGCTGCATTACAAGCTGGAATTAAAATGGATTGGGCGGGGGGTAGCACCATTTGAATTACACAACATACCTACAACTTTAAAGGAGCACATTTTTTTTTATTGTGACAAACTATTGTTTGTTCATATTTAAAAAAAAAAAAACAGAAATCTAGAGTGTGCATATTCACCCCCTTTTGTACGAAACCCCTAAATAAGAGCTGGTCCAACCAAGTCACATAATTAGTTGATTAAAATCCACCTGTGTGCAATCAAAGTGTCACATGATCTGTCATATGATGTCTGTATAAATCAACCTGTTCTGGAAGGACCCTGACTCTGCTACACTACTAAGCAAGCAACACGAGAACCAAGGAGCACTCCAAACAGGTCAGAGATAAAGTTGTGGAGAAGTATAGATCAAGGTTGGGTCATAAAAAAAATCCCAAACTTTGAATATCCCAGGGAGCACCATTAAATGCATTATAGCAAAATGGAAAGAACATGGCACCACTACAAACCTGACAAGAGAAGGCCGCCCACCAACACTTACAGACCGGGCAAGGAGGGCATTAATCAGAGATGCAACAAAGACACCAACAATAACGCTGAGGGAGCTCCAAAGATCCACAGTGGGGATGGGTGTATCTGTCCATAGGACCACTTTAAGCCATACACTCCACAGAGTGGAGCTTTATGGAAGAGCGGACAGAAAAAAGTGTCACTGCTTTAAAAAAAAAAAAAAAAATCATGTTTGGAGTTTGCCCAACAGCATGTGGCAGACACTCCAAACACATGGAAGATGATTCTCTGGTCAAATGAGACAAAAATTAAACTTTTTGGCCATCATGGGAAATGCCATGTGCGGCGCAAACCCAACACCCTGAGAACACCATCCCTACAATGGAGTATGGTGGTGGCAGCATCATGCTGTGGGGATGTTTTTCATCTGCAGGGCCAGGAAAGCTGGTCAGGACTGAAGGAAAGATGGATGGCACTAAATACAGGGCAATTCTGGAGGAAAACCTGTCTGAGCTAGCTGTTTGAGACTGGGACGAAGGTTCATGTCTAGCAGGACAATGACCCTAAACATACTGCTAAAGCTACACTGGAGTGTGTTTTAAAGGGAAACATTTAAATGACTTGGAATGGCCTAGTCAAAGCCAAGTCCTCAATCCAATTGAGAATCTGTCGCGTGACTTATGCACACTCCAGATTTCTGGGTTTTTTTCTTTTTTTTTGTGTCACAATTAAAAAAAAAATAAAAAATGTGCACCTTTAAAGTTGTACGCACGTTGTGTAACTCAAATGGTGCTAACCCACCAAAAATCCATTTTAATTCAAGCTTGTAATGCAACAAAACAGGCCAAACACCAAGGGGGATGAATACTTTTGCAAGGTACGGTGTATATCTTACACACACACACACACACACACACACACACACGCACACTTTGACAAGGCACACCTGTTAACTGAAAAGCAGCTGATATGACTACCTCATGAAGCTGGTAATGCAAAGCTGTCAAGGTAAACAATGGATACTTTGCAAAATATAAAATATAAAACCTTTTTTAAAAACACATTTACCACATAATTCTGTGCATGCTCCATGTTATTTTGTAGCTTTAACATCATTATTGTTCAACAATGTAGAAAATAGTCAAAATACAGAAAAACCTATGAATGAGTAGGTGTCCAAACTTTTGACTGGTACTGTAAATTTGTCTGACACCTAAACATACACTCACCAAACACTTTATTAGGAACATGTACACCTACTTATTCATGCCATTAACTAATCTGTCAGTCATATGTCTGCAGGGCAATGCATAAAATTATGCAGATATGGGCCAGCAGCTTTGGGTAATGTTCACATCAACTATCAGAAGGGGGGGAAATGACTGATATTGACCATGGCAAACAAGCTGGTTTGAGTATCTCTATAACTGCAAATCTCCTAGGATCTTTATGCACAATATTCTCTAGTGTTTATTTAGAATGGTACATTAAAACAGGTGGGGGGATCCATTAAGCAGCAGTTCTCCTGAAGCAAATGCCTTGTTGAGAGGTCAATGGAGAATGGCCAGACTCGGTCAAGCTGACAGAAAGGCTACAGTAACTCAGTTTCTGTAATCATTCTGTACAATTGCGGTGAGCAGAAAAGCACCTCAGAATGCACAACACACTGAATATCGCACCAAAATCCCCAGTGATGAAATTTCACTCAGAGTGTTGATTTAACACCCTACTGTGTTTATACAGTGCTCAGCGTAAATGAGTACACCCCCTTTGAAAAGTAACATTTTAAACAATATCTCAATGAACACAAACAATTTCCAAAATGTTGACAAGACAAAGTTTAATATAACATCTGTTTAACTTATAATGTGAAAGTAAGGTTAATAATATAACTTAGATTACACATTTTTTCAGTTTTACTCAAATTAGGGTGGTGCAAAAATGAGTACACCCCACAACAAAAACTACTACATATAGTACTTTGTATGGCCTCCATGATTTTTAATGACAGCACCAAGTCTTCTAGGCATGAAATGAACAAGTTGGCGACATTTTGCAACATCAGTCTTTTTCCATTCTTCAACAATGACCTCTTTTACTGACTGGATGCTGGGCTGCAGAGTGATGCTCAACTTGTCTCTTCAGAATTCCCCATAGGTGTTCACACCTATGGGGAATTCTGAAGAGACAAGTTGAGCATCACTCTGCAGCCCAGCATCCAGTCAGTAAAAGAGGTCATTGTTGAAGAATGGAAAAAGACTGATGTTGCAAAATGTCGCCAACTTGTTCAGATCAGGAGACATACTTGGCCACTGAATCACTTTCACCCTGTTCTTCTTCAGAAATCCAATAGTGGCCTTAGATGTGTGCTTAGTCATGTTGGAAAAGTGCACAACGACCAAGGGCACAGAGTGATGGTAGCATCTTCTCTTTCAGTATAGAGCAATACATCTGTGAATTCATGATGTCATCAATGAAATGCAGCTCCCTGACACCAGCAGCACTCATGCAGCCCCACATAAGAACACTGCCACCACCATGTTTCACTGTAGGCACCATGCATTTTTCTTTGTATTCCTCACCTTTGCGACACCATACAGTTTTGAAGCCATCAGTTCCAAAAACATTTATCTTGGTCTCATCACTCCAGAGTATAGAGTCCCAGTAGTCTTCATCTTTGTCAGACATGGGCCCTGGAAAACTCGAGGTGGGCTTTTTTTGTGCCTGGGCTTTAGGAGAGGCTTCTTTCGTGGACGGCATCCATGCATGCCATTCCTCTGCAGTGTACGCCGTATTGTGTCACGGGAAATAGTCACCCCAGTTTGGCCTACTACTTCTTTAGATAACTGCAGTGAACTTGCATGCTGATTTTCTTCAACCCTTCTCATCAGAAGACGCTCCTGTCGAGGTGTTAACTTCCGTGAATGACCTGGACGTCTCTGTGAGATGGTTGCAGTTCCATCTTTCTTAAATGTTTGTACCACTTTTGCTACAGTATTCTGACTGATAAGTAAAGCTTTGCTGATCTTGTAGCCTTCACCTTTGTGGTGTAAAGAAATTATTTTCTTTGGGGAATTCTGAAGAGGGGGCGGCACGGTGGTGTAGTGGTTAGCGCTGTCACCTCACAGCAAGAAGGTCCTGGGTTCGAGCCCCGGGGCCGGCGAGGGCCTTTCTGTGTGGAGTTTGCATGTTCTCCCCGTGTCCGCGTGGGTTTCCTCCGGGTGCTCCGGTTTCCCCCACAGTCCAAAGACATGCAGGTTAGGTTAACTGGTGACTCTAAATTGACCGTAGGTGTGAATGTGAGTGTGAATGGTTGTCTGTGTCTATGTGTCAGCCCTGTGATGACCTGGCGACTTGTCCAGGGTGTACCCCGCCTTTCGCCCGTAGTCAGCTGGGATAGGCTCTAGCTTGCCTGCGACCCTGTAGAAGGATAAAGCGGCTAGAGATAATGAGATGAGAGATGACTTCTGAAGAGACAAGTTGAGCATCACTCTCCATCCAGCATCCAGTCACTAAAAGAGGTCATTGTTGAAGAATGGAAAAAGATTGATGTTGGAAAATGTCGCCAACTTGTTCATTCCATGCCTAGAAGACTTGGTGCTGTCATTAAAAACCATGGAGGCCATACAAAGTACTAGACGTAGTAATTTTTGTTGTGGGGTGTACTCATTTTTGCACCAACCTAATTTGAGTAAAACTGAAAAAATGTGTAATCTAAGTTAATATTATTAACCTTACTTTCACGTTACAAGTTAAACAGATGTTATATTAAACTTTGCCTTGTCAACATTTTGGAAATTGTTTGTGTTCATTGAGATATTGTTTAAAATGTTACTTTTCAAAGGGGGTGTACTCATTTATGCTGAGCACTGTATATGCCCAATTGGACACCAATTAACTCTGAAAGTGTTACTTCAACACTGGGGAATTTGCTGTGATTGAGGCAGATGGGCTACAACAGAAGACCACGTTAGGTTCGACTTAGCTTTCAGCCAAGAACAGAAAGCTAATCCTGCAGTGGGAACAGGCTCACAAAAACTGGACAGTTGAAGACTGGAAAAAAAATGTACCCTGGTCTGATGAATCTCAATTTGTGCTGAAGCACACAGATGGTAGATTCACAATCTGGCACCAACAGCACGAATCCACAAACCTAACCTAACTTGTTTCAACAATCCAGGATGGTAGAAGTGGTGTCATGGTCTGGGCAAAGTTTTCTTGGCCCACTTTGGGCTCATTAATACCAAATCAATCATCAAGAGAATGCCACAGCCTATTTGAGTACTATTGTTGACCATGTGCCACAATTCACGGCCACAATTTACCCATATTCTCATGACTACATCCAGCAGGATAATGCAGCCCATCACAAAGCAAAATTCATCTCAAACTGTTTTCATGAACAGGACAATGAGTTCCAGGTTTTTCAGTGGTCTTCATAGTCACTGGATACGAATCCAATATAAATACCTTTGGAATGTGGTACAACAAGAGATTTGCAGCATGAAACTGCACCTGAAATATCTGCAGGAACTGCATGATGCAATCAAGGTAACATGGAGCAGAATCTCAAAGGAATGCTTCCCAAATCTTGTGAAATCCATGCCATGAAGTATTGAGGCTGTTTTGAGAGCAAACTGAGAAGCTACCCAGTATTAGTATAGTGTTCCTAGTAAAGTGCTCAGTGAGCGTATATCTGATACCTGATAGTTCTGCATTGTACGAACAGCAGCATCTGCACACATGGCCTAAAGATGAAAACCAACTTACTGAAACTCCATCAAACTTGTGTTGTTGTTCTCGTATTCTTTAAGCAGCAGTAACATTTTCTGATCTGCAAAGATAAAGATGAAACAAATAACCATTAGCAAAGACTTACCCAAGAGTCAGAATCCAAGTTTAATACTACATACACACAAGATTTTATATTGCATTATCAAGGCTCTCTCAATTTCAGAAATAGCTATGAAATTAATATCAACTATATTATATGGCAAAGGTGTGTGGACAACTGATCATCACACCTATACATGAGCCTTCTCAAAACTGTGGCCACAAAGCTATTGTCCAATTGTACACAATTGTCTAAAATGCTTTTGTTTGCTGTTGCATTAAGATTTCCCTTGACGAGAAATAAAGGGCTCAAACTTGTTTCATCATGAGAATTCCCCTGTGTACAAATTGGAGTCTAGAAAAGACATGGTTTGACAATGCTGAATGTAGAAGAACTTGAGTGACTCGAGTCCTGACTCAATCCCAGTGAAAACCTTTGGGATGAATTGGAATGCCAGTTGTGCACCAGGCCTTCTCACTTGACATCAGTGCCTGATCCCACTAATGCTCTTGTGGCTGAATGACCACAAATCCCAGCAGCCACATTCCATAATCTAGTGGAAAACCTTCCCAGAAGAGTGGATGCTGTTATAACAGCAAAAGGGAGACCAACATGCCAATGGTTTTGGAATACACACATGGGTGGTCATGTCATGTGGTATGTGGTCAGGTGTCCACATACTTTTGGCCATGTAGTGCATGTTTCAACTAATTACTTGCGGCAATATCTGACTGCATGGCTGAATGTTATCAGTTCCTACTGTAGCAGACAGTGCTGACTTTTTTTTTTTTTAAATTAGGGTGGAACTGAAGGGCAAAGATTCAGGAAAAGTTTGCATTAAATAACCATTAGTAAAGCATATCAACAGCAGCCCTCACACAGAAGTGAAAGAGAACCCTGAGCTACTGGAAACACTTTATAATAAAATGTTAAGTGGCTTTCCAATAAACCAAGGACCTCATTTATGAACACTGCATACTGAAAATGTGTGTAATTTTTATATCAAATATATTCCAAACAAATTTATATTAAATATCAAGTATCAAGTGCATAAATGAACATATTGTAATTGCTTTTTGATTGATCTTAGGAAATATTCTAAGTTGAGATACTGAATTTCTGATTTTCCTGAGCTAGAAGCCATAATCATCAAAATTAAAACAAACAAAAAAAATACTTTAAATATTTAACATTGTGTAATGAATATAGAATACATGAAAGTTTACCTTTTTGAATTAAATTACAAAAAAATGAACTTTTTCATGATATTCTAATTGTTTGAGATGCACTAGTATATACAGTGGCGCCTGAAAACAATCAAATTTTCACACAAGTCTTTAAAGTAGATAAAGAGAAAACAAATGAGAAAAATATTATACTTGGTCATTTATTTATTGAGGAAAATTATTCAATATTGCATATCTGTGAGTGGCAAAAGTATGTGAACCTTTGCTTTCAGTATCTGGTGTGACCCCCTTGTGCAGCAATAACTGCAACTAAACGTTTCCAGTAACTGTTGATCAATCTTGCACAATGGCTTGGAGGAATTTTAGCCCATTCCTCCGTACAGAACAGCTTCAACTCTGGGATGTTGGTGGGTTTCCTCACATGAACTGCTCACTTCAGGTCCTTCTACAACATTTTGATTGGATTAAGGTCAGGCCTATGACTTGGCCATTCCAAAACATTAACTTTATTGTTCTTTAACCATTCTTTGGTAGAACGACTTGTGTGCTTAGGGTCGTTGTCTTGCTGCATGACCCACCTTCTCTTGAGATTCAGTTCATGGACGGATGTCCTGACATTTTCCTTTAGAATTCATTGTTTCATCAATGATGACAAGCTGTCCTGGCCCAGATGCAGCAAAACAGGCCCAAACCATGATACTACCACCACCATTTTTCACAGATGGGAGAAGGTTCTTATGCTGGAATGCCGTGTTTTCCTTTCTCCAAACATAACGCTTCTCATTTAAACCAAAAAGTTCTATTTTGGTCTCATCCATCCATAAAACATTTTTCCAATAGCCTTCTGGCTTGGCCACGTAATCTTTAGCAAACTGCAGACGAGCAGCAATGTTCTTTTTGGAGAGCAGTGGCTTTTCTCCTTGCAACCCTGCCATGCACACCATTGTTGTTCAGTGTTCTACTGATGGTGAACATCAACATCAGCCAATGTGAGAGAGGCCTTCAGTTGCTTAGAAGTTACCCTAGGGTCCTTTGTGACCTCGCCGACTATTACACACCTTGCTTTTGGAGTAATCTTTGTTGGTCGACCACACCTGGGGAGGGTAACAATGGTCTTGGATTTCCTCCATTTGTACACAATCTGTCTGACGTGTGGATTGGTGGAGTCCAAACTCTTTAGAGATGGTTTTCTAACCTTTTCCAGCCTGATGAGCATCAACAATGCTTTTTCTGAGGTCCTCAGAAATCTTTGTTCGTGCCATGATACACTTCCACAAAGGTGTTGTGAAGATCAGACTTTGATAGATCCTTGTTCTTTAAATAAAACAGGGTGCCCATTCACACCTGATTGTCATCCCATTGATTGAAAACACCTGACTCTAATTTCACCTTCAAATTAACTGCTAATCCTAGAGGTTCACATACTTTTGTCACTCATAGATATGTAATACTGGATCATTTTCCTCAATAAAAAAATGACCAAGTATAATATTTTTGTTTCATTTGTTTAACTGGGTTCTCTTTATCTACTTTTAGGACTTGTGTGAAAATCTGATGTTTTAGGTCATATTTATGCAGAAATATAGAAAATTCTAAAGGGTTCACAAACTTTCAAGCACCACATTATTCTGCCCACTGTGTGCTCTCGCTGTGTGTGTACGTGCGCGTGTGTGTGTGTGGGGGGGGGGGGGGCATGAGAGAGTGTGGGTTAAACGCAGAAGAGGAATGTGACAAAAAAAGGGCTTATTCTCAATTTACCCACAAATGTATTTATTCCACTTGAAAAGTGTGTCAAACCAGCTGCCAGTTTTGGACACTAGGATATCCTGAACTATTTAATATTTGGGACTTCTAAATACACCAGTGATGCTAAAAGCAGACAAAAGCACAGATGCTGATTGATATTTTGAAACAGGTTTTGTGCATGCTGGAATGTTATGTGAAATTCCTGATAAAGAGAAATACCTTATGACAAAGGTAAGCTCAAACATGGACTTCTAATAGTAATAAACAAACCAGGGACTAGAGCTAGAATATTTTATGGTGTTTAGCCTCATCTACATTATCAGTACATAAATGTGCTGCTAGTCTAGCCAAGCATCTCGTCCAAAGCCCACATTCAGATGTACATTTTAACATTGCACAGAGCTTTCATACTAACCTGATATGAAATGTTTGCCACACACACGGGGAATGTTTTATCATTCAGTCTTCATTTAACTGCAGCTCGCCATTTTTCTCATCTTTCTGGGTTCGCCAGGAGGCAGTGAAAAGTTAAACCAGGCTTATCTCCATGTCTGTTATTACTATAAATAACAGATTTCTGTTAATACTATAAACTTATAAAATAATAAGTTTATAGTATTCATCTCATCTCATTATCTCTAGCCGCTTTATCCTTCTACAGGGTCGCAGGCAAGCTGGAGCCTATCCCAGCTGACTATGGGCGAAAGGCGGGGTACACCCTGGACAAGTCGCCAGGTCATCACAGGGCTGACACATAGACACAGACAACCATTCACACTCACATTCACACCTACGGTCAATTTAGAGTCAGTTTATAGTATTATTCAACAAAAAAAAAAACTACTCCAAGAGGGCTTTGTATCGCATTTCAAAAGTAGGGCTTTGATTTAGTGTCACTTTGAGCTGTCAAAGGCTATTTTTTGGGGTTACCTGCCATTATATTTAATTAGGTAATCAAGGAAATTAATGAGTGGATTATACCCACTGACTATGCATCGAGGCTATGCAAATGCATATTTGCATTTCTCCAAGCATCATACTCCCAGGGGTGCTCGAGAGGGGGGTGGGATGAGCACCCCATCGGGACAGACCTGTAGACAACGACCTTGGAAAATGGACTATCGACAACGACAAGTAGATGCATTTGCAGCAAGGTCTGTAAGAAATGCCGCTTTTCCACTACAAACGCGGCTGAGCCGTGCCGTGCTGAGTTGGGCTGAGTCGAGCTGAGCGGGGCTATTGAAGTTGCATTTCGACTACAACCGCACTGAACCGTGCTGGCTGGAAGTGGGTGGACACATTGGGTGGAGTTAGCGAAAGTGGGTGGACGTCACGTGATGTCGTTAAGCAGCGCAAACAGTGACATCAGTGACAGTGGCGGAACAAGTCAGAGCCGGGCCGGGGGCGGGGCAAATGACCGGGCCCTTTATTAAAGCTTATCATAACATCATTTTAGGTTACAAAATGTCCGCAACTGCGGTGTTTACCAATTTCAACACTACCGGGTGCAACTATGTTATTTAGTAGTACATCAAGTCCTTCAAACGAACATGTAACTCAGAAACAAAAAACATTAGGATACTGTACATGGCTCATAATAAAACATCAATAGCCTATACTGCGCACATTATTTGAAGGGCATACGAATGAGCGCTCAGAGGTTGCAACGGTGACAGGAAGAGTCAGAAATAAAAGGAGGGCGGTGCAAACCTCACTGAATGCACTGTGTTTACCAATTTCAACACTCCGGGGTGCAACTATGTTATTTTGTACATTAAGTCCTTCAAACGAACATGTAACTCAAACAAAAAAAACATTCGGCGACATACTGTACATGGCTCATAATAAAACATCAATAGCCTACTGCGCGCATTATTTGAAGGGCATACGATGAGCCTTGCGCTCCGCGAACTCGTCCACGATGCTCTGTATGTCACTGATTCAGTGATCTTTTAAGCGGTAGTCTCACGACCCGGATAGTAAACAATAAACATGGAGGACATGGAGTCGTTAGTGTTGCTGGTCTTGGTGCTGTGGCTTGTTGTCACCGACAACGCCAACAGATACTGGCAAGAGCGTATAGATGAGGCGAGGCGCATAAGGCTTCAGAAATTCTCGTAATTCATAATTATTATTCTTCCGGGTTTGCGGTGTTTACAGATCCCAGCGCGCTCGCGGGGCGTGTGTGGGCATGTGAGGACACTCCTCCTCACCAATCAGTGCACAGGGGAGTGTCTGCTCATGCCCCCAGCCTCACTTGGCACGGTTTGGCTCGCTTTAGCCCCACTCCAAAACGGTACGAGTTTTAGGGGCTAAGCAGGGCTGAAGCGAGCTGAGTCATGCTGGTTTTTGGTAGTCGAAACGCGAGCCGTGTCGGGCTGAAGTGAGCTGAAGCGAGCTGAAAAAGGGTAGTGGAAAAGGGCCAATAGAGTGCGGCCTGAAAATCCATCAGGCCCGGATGAAATGTTTGGTTCAGGAGACTGGAGCACAGTGAACAGGTGAGATGGAGAAGGAGCCCAGCCTGGAGACAGCCCACAGAGCCCAGAACCACCAAGTGCTCAGTTTTCCAGCTCCTAGCATAGTAGTCCAGCAACATCAGATTAAATGGCCTCCAGCAAAGCAGCACAGGCTGTGACAACAGTTTGATGATGTATCCAGGATCATCAATGCAACAGCAAAGAGAGATATTGAAGGATGACTCCAGAACCTGACCACCATCATAGTAAGCTTCACAGCTGAAAGGTTTGATGTCAAGGAGCATAAGACCAGCAAATCCACCTACACCAAGAACCAAAGGGCAGGCAAGATCCAAGAGCTGCAGATGATGGTGAGACAGTTCAAGGCAGCAGCTGAAGAGGAGAAGCCACCACTCACTGGGCTCTGACATACCATCAGGAAGAAGCTAATGACAACCTGACTGTAACCATTACCTCACTGCCTGGCAGCAGATGGATCCTTCAGGGCATGGTAAAGCTCATCTCCTGGGCAGGAATGAACTTTAAAGCAATGAAGTCCAGGTCCATCGTCCTGAAGAGAGGAAAAGTGGTGACCAAGTTCCGCTTCTTTGTGGATGGCGTTCCTATACCATCTATCACTGAGAAACCAGTCACTAGTGTAGGTATCATGCCGCCATCTTGTGTCTAAGAACTACAACTCCCAGCCAACTTCCGCGTTGACTACGTCACGCCTGGGCGGGATCACTTACATCACCTCCATGAGATTCAAAAGTGCTTGGAATACACCATTTTGTGTCTCTGGTGTCTGAACTCAGCGGAGGACAGACCATAGAGAGACGCTCACCATCGGACCGTCTGAAACCACGACTCTTTCCTGCAAGAGACACGTTTTAGAATGTTCTCCTCCTTCTATCCACCCTTGATCACGGTGGACTCTGGAAACACGCGCGCTCTAACTCAAGTGAGTTATAAACCGGTTCTTTCAGTTATTTCTTTTAGTACGTACTAGACTGCAACCAAAAGGCAGTTTTATTGGTGTTGGGAGCGGCTGGACCGTCCTAACCCTGGCTGATCAGAACTTTCTCCTCACGAACTGCGAAGCTTCTCCAAAGAACCTCTCCAGGCTCCTGTGAACATCTGATTTATCAGAGATTCTCCGCTTTCTACAGAAAGGTGAGACTTTTGAATTAAGGCTGGCACTGGGCAAAATAATATTAGTCTAGTCAGTAATTAATTCACTAAGTGTGAAGTTATATTCAGGAATAAGTGTGCACACTGTATTATTGTTGATTCTCTATTATTTGGTACTATTGATTTTAATTTAGTTAATCAATAAGTCTTGCATGTTCTCTCTCTAACATTCTAATTTCATTTAACTCAGTCATATTGTGACCTCATTAAGATTTCAGAATGTTTTGCCTCTAAAAAGGGCCTTTGCATGCTTAGGAAGAGCCCCTCCTCCTCTCCCTTTGTTCTTAGATAAATATTGGCTCTGCCTGGTACGACCACATTCCTGGGGGGGGTCTTAGCTCCTCCCCCACAAACACGTGGAGTTAGCCACAGGAGCCAACCCTCCTCTGTATCAGTATTAGATAAATACCACAAGTCCTAAGTTTAATTCAACCTTGATAGTAATTCTCCTGTTTACATTTAAAGCCATATAAACTACAGATGACTGTTTGAATGTATTTTAATCATTAATTTCTGGTTTTTGACACACATAGTTCACTAGGCCTAGCTTTTCTTTGTCTAGTTAGCATATATAACTAATCACCACTAGGCCTAGCCTCTTTGTCTGTTAGCCACAAAGCTAAACACGTGGCCTTAGGCCACGACCACATGGTGTCTAGTGTAGCCATATAGCTAAACACGTGGCCTTAGGCCACGACCACATGGTGTCTAGTGTAGCCATATAGCTAATCACTCGGCTACACCCACACATACACAGAGACCTACTCTGTTAAAAAGATTTCATTCTGTTGCCATTCAATTATTAAATTCTTATTTTTCCCTTTTTTTATTAATTTCCTTTTTTTAAATCTTTTTATAATAAACTCCATTATTATTGAAATTGTGTGGTGTCTATCTGCTGTTCTAAATACTTTTGAAGTCGCCCACATCGCAAAAGAACTCTTAAGGTGTATGAATAATTAGATGCAGTTTGGTAAGTGATAAATTTGAATTATTAAGTTTTAAACGATTCTTCAATTGATTCTTTAAACGATTCACTAAATGATTCACTTGATTCGCTAAATGATTCACTTGATTCACTGAATGATTTACTGAATGATTCACCGAATGATTCACCGAATGACTCACTGGATGATTCAATTGAATGATTCACTTCAACCAATTCAATGAGACTGATTCTATGGTATGATTCAATTCAAATGAGTTAAATTAAATGATTCAATAGGATTGATTCATTTTAACTATTAACCTTCAAATTTAATGAGACTGATTTCATGTAATTATTAAAGATTGATCACTTATCCAATCTTGAATACACAAAATCATTAATTACACCTACATAATTGGTGCCCCGTGTGAGGAGATTGGTTTGTCGACTTCTTAAGTATTGTGCAACAGATAAACTACCAGTTTGATCAACCCCAGGTGTGTTAAAACAGGAATGTGATAATCATATCACAAATTCTAACAACCTATTGATAACTTAGGATAAGAGAACATCTCCAAACAAATAAACCTTGTTAATTAATTAATTACACAGTTAATATTAATTAATAATAATTGATTAATAATTAACTCATTGATTAATTACCCAATTTAAGTAAAATGGCATCCTCTCGTGTCTCAGAGACTGAAGACAACAAGCAAGACGTGTCCCTTTTTGAGGTCATCGCAGACCTCATTCACTGCTCTGACTCCGATAGGGCAACCATTAGGGGCATGAGTAGGCATGAGTACCAAGCTGGCATAATCAACTCAATAACACAAATGAGAGATCCAAAGAGAACAACAATCAGTGTCCAAGATGCACTAGGTAAACTATTCCTGTTACACTTCCAGGATACTGATCAACAGATCAGATCCCTGCGCGGAGAGGTTGACAGGCTGACCATCAGCAACGCCGAGCTGACAGCCGAGGTCAATGATTTATCTAGGGAGCGTAGCCTCTTGAAGGACTCCCTCGATGAGTGCGCCAAAAGGCTAGAGAAAGCCGAGAAAGGCGCCGGAAGGGCTGCCAAGGAGCAGAACCCCAAAGAAGGGCGCGAGGGGCGTGAGAGACCCCTAACCATGCGTCAAAGTTTAGAGCAGGAAGAGGCATCCGAACTGGACACCGAGGATTACCTGGTCGAGCACCAGGCGCCCTGCCAACCTCCATCAACTCGCTACACGACTCCGTCGTCGTCTAGCCAGGGTGGAGTCGCCCTGCGCTCATCCCGAGCCCAGGCCCGTAGCACACCTAGGTCAGTGCGCTACAGCTTTCCTGATCCGCCTTCGGGTGAATCAGACTACGACTCTCGTGCGGAACGGGAGCAATTCCAGAGTAGCTCAGATAGTGAGCACTCAGGAGAGCGAAGGGGGTCGCGTAAAGATGCGCACCAAGCCCTCCACATACGGCAAATTGACCTACTTGCCGAAGATATCGAGCGATTTGATCCCGATAATAAAAGAACCAACGTAAATGATTATTTACGAGAAATTGACCGATGCCTGATGGACCTACCGAGAGCCACAACGCGAGAGGAGCTTAAACTGGTCTGGAAGACCTCCAGTAGTAGCGTCCGTGCCTTTTTAGAGACACTACCACCAAACGTTCGCGATAGTTATTCGAAACTTCGCAATTACATGAGGGAAGAATATGCGCCGTACACGGATGAAACCTCCGCAACGTTGTGTGCTATACAAATTAGGCAGAAACGGTCTGAGGCACCTCATGAATATTATAGACGGCTACGTACCGCCTACTTCCAGGGTAGCAATGCACCAGGTTTAGAAGAAGATAGAAGCTTCAAATCCCTTTTCTTACATAACCTCCACCCAAGTGTGCAGACTCAAGTCACACTGATGTCTCGGCAAAATTGCTACTTGATGAAGGAAACTAGGCAGCTAGCCCAAATGACCTGGGAGACCATTGTCAAAACCGCAAACGGAAACGATGATGAACCCAGAGTCCTTAGCCTCCAGGGTGAGGACAAGCCCCCGCTAACCTTAGAAGGAGGTGAAGCACCGAAAGGGGGACCCACCTGGAAAAATTCCGGTCCAGCCCGTTCCTTGCCGAGCCATCACCAAGGTGAGTGGGAGAATCGGCAAGGTACGGCCAGGAGAGACCGATGGCAAGGTCATAGTGACTATAGCAACCGCCCATCATGTAAAAAGGGTCATAAGGAACAAAGCGGTTGGCAGCAAGACCGTCATCCCCGCTCTGGCCAGAGATGGCAGGAGCATTCTGACTGTAACACTAAACGTAGAGGTAGAAATGAACAACACAGTGACTCGGACCAACCTGATGAGTCCCACTCAGAACTGGACTCTCTGAAGGCCTGCTTGGCTGAATTTAGGAAACTGTTACAGGAACAGTCAAATTCCTTAACCGATAAAGCCAAAGAGCCCGAAAAATATGACAAAAGCTACCCACTGGCATGACTAGGCCAGGAACCACGAGTAGATCTCGTGAAAGGGGGAGGAGATCCCTCTGAAACAGCAGGCGAGGGTCAGGATGTAGGGCCCCCCCTGGTGGCGAAGGCAAATACACAAAACGCACCTCTCACGTGCGCTACGGTCTTCACCACCATCTCTGACACACGGCTCTCACAAGGCGACCCAATCCCAACCAAGCCCTGCAATGTAAACTTAGTCAGCTTTACACAAATCAAAATCCCACAGTCTTTGGATCCCACAAAACATGCACCAACTCGTTGCAATGAGATTAGTGCAAACACTGATCAACCAAGTGCCATGCAAGATCAAATTTCTGATGAACTTCAGTTCATGTCTTTGCACACTGAATCCGGTGTCGAAACATCCGACATCGCGACTCCCCCTAGTGGCCACAATTCTTTGAAAAACCTCCCTCTATCCATCGACTCAGACACAGGCACCCATTTCACTGCCGGTGTAATGGCTGCGCTGTGGAACATGTTAGGCGTCGAGGCGAAATCCCATATCGCGTACCACCCTCAATCCTCTGGTCAGGTTGAACGAGCCATTCAAACCATTGTGAGCATGCTGCAAGAGTATGTCACCCACCATGGTAAAATTTGGGATGTGAAACTTCCCTTGGTGCTAAGGGCCATCAGGTCTACCCCTCATCGCACCACTGGAGTCACACTCTTTGGGATGATGACTGGGCGAGAAACGGTTCTTCCCCCACATCTCCTATACAAACCAGAGGCCATGAGCTTCGCCACTGCATACACCGCACATCAACATGTCAGCAACCTACGACGCCACCTACAGTCAACTTTTACAGGTGCCCAAAAGAATCTCGATTCGTGTGTAGGACACAAAGCCTACTATGCCCGAATCTCAGAGAAGTTCCTACCATCCTGGTTGAGACCTTTCGATCGTGGGAAAACCGTTCCCCGTCGTGTATCGCATTAGGACACCCCGACCTAATCAAACGCTCTCATGCCGATGGGTCCATAATAATCGAAGCAAACTTTTTGAACAGTGCTCACTCCAAAAGGGGGTGGACGATAGCTAGGCCCATCCTGTCTACTTAGCTTGTATGCATTACTTATCTTTAAGCGTACACCAACACTCCCGATCATATTTATCAACCCAATAAAATAAAAGAAAATCCTTCTGTATGTTACAGAATGGACTCCCTCGGAATCCTGTGCATCCTCCTCACCCTACAACTGAGTCAGTCAAGTGAGGTGGTGGAGCCTGGCCCCCCAGCTGGCATCATCCTGCAGGAGGCTCCTGGACTCCTTCTTACAAACTGTCGCATCCACACTCAACGGGTATACGCCTGACTAGACCCATGGGCCGTATACCGCAAACACTTCAGGTCACTGATACCTTCGAGCGACGATAACGGACCAAATGGCGAGATATCTAATGTAGTTGTACATGCTAAATGCACCACTACCCACATGCTAGAACAGTTACAGAAATTCATAGTCACCGAGGAAGAACTGAGTGGTAAAACACGTCAGAAAAGGTTCCTCGGGGGTTTAATCTGCCATTGGATCCTTGTTTTCTATTGGTCTCTCTGCAGCCAACACAGTCAGTTTGAATACGCTGAAAAAGGAAGTTAGTATTCTGCAAAAGGAAATGCCAGAGATCCGAGAGAAACTGCTTATCCAACAACACGAGCTGCAGGGCTTAGGCAGATCCCTGCAGGGAACTATACTAACCGTTAACCTGCATACTGATCTAATCCATAACACCATGCAGACTGTAGACAAATTGGCCGAAAGAATCAAGAACGATATCAAATATGTCAGAGAAATAAGGGATTTAATGCAAGACTTGCTTAGAGAAGTAGGTGACTCAATCAGTTCCCTGAGTAGTGGCAAGGTCCCATCGTATCTCACACCCCTTGACTTGGTGGAGAATATACTACAATCCACCACTACTACTAGAGATGTGCATTCCTCGCAAATACACCTGGCCTATAGTCTTGGCAGTGCTATCCCCATTTTTGTGAGTCCACAAGATTTAGAAATAGGTTTCATACTGAATCTACCCATCATTGAGAGAAACAACATATATAGACTCAAATCTATCCTCAACGTAGGTTTCTGGAAAGACAATGTCCGTATACACATACAGACACCACCCATGGTAGCATACCACGACGACAACCCCTCTGTCTACTTTATTCCCAACCTAGAGATGTGTACTTCCACTAAAGACATCCACTGGGTCTGCCCAAGCAACCCATTTATTAGAGACACTACGGATCGCCTGTGCGGTCTGAGGGCGAAAGCGCCCAAACAAAAGTGTGTAGGTTAAATGTCCGCAAAGAACGAGGATATGGAAACTAGAGTAGAAAGAGCTGGTAGTCGGTGGGTTGTTAACACTCCGAAAACTGAAATCTTGATGTCCTACAACCAGCACCACACAGCCACAAGAATGAAAATCCCAAACCAAACGGTGTTCCTTAGTGTACCACAGGGAGCCACCATTCACATAGATGACATCACCCTACACCAGGGGTCTTCAATCCTATCCGCAAAGGGCCGGTGTAGCTGCAGGCTTTCATTACAGCCAAATTGGAGGCTCACTTGATTGTTGATTGGAGACGAGGGTGAAATGATTAAACAAGTGAAATCAGGTGTAGCTCCTGCTTGGTTGGAATGAAAGCCTGCAGCCACACTGGCCCTTTGTGGATAGGATTGAAGACCCCTGCCCTACACCATCTTAGTACTGACAGGTACAATTCGGAAATTGAAATGATAGATGCATTTGAAGCTTATGATCTGGAGATCGGTAACACCCTCCAACAGCAATTGCTGTTGATCGGTTGAATGGAATTTCAACCACAGTCTCCCAAACTCGGATCAGAGAGTCACTTGACCTAGGATCTATCATAAGTCTAATTGTTTTGGGACGACTTCTCTGTGGCTGGGTCTTTTCTGCTGGTATTGCATGCATGCTACACAAACAAATAGCGACGCTATACGCCAAGCTGGATAAAGGAGTCTGCGTCCCTGACAGTTTCGGTCATAGTAGCGCATGCTTTCTGGCCAAACCACCTGTTGCCGTTACCGTGCCAGAAGATTAGGTTAACCCCTAACACTTCTTTTCTCTACTCCACTTCCTCTCTTTTCTTGTTTTATTATTTTCTTTGAGTAGGAAATGGTGTGTGTGTATATATATATATATATATATATATATATATATATATATATATGTGTAGTGTTCACTGAAATGAAATATATATATAGCGTTCACTGTTTAAAACTTTGAGGTAACCCTAATCTAGTTAGATAGTGATTATATGCCCCAGTGCCTATAACGATTATATGCCGAAAGTGCCTACCTCCAACTGTCTCACTGGAACTCACAAGTTTACAGTCTTCACAGGACACCATGAACTGTACGATACAAGTCTACCTCAAGGACTATGGACACGGCGACGATACAGTACGGTGCTCTCAGTGCTACGACTCCGTCATACCCCTGAGACCAAAAGGGGGAATATGTAGGTATCATGCTGCCATCTTGTGTCTAAGAACTACAACTCCCAGCCAACTTCCGCGTTGACTACGTCACGCCTGGGCGGGATCACTTACATCACCTCCATGAGATTCAAAAGTGCTTGGAATACACCATTTTGTGTCTCTGGTGTCTGAACTCAGCGGAGGACAGACCATAGAGAGACGCTCACCATCGGACCGTCCGAAACCACGACTCTTTCCTGCAAGAGACACGTTTTAGAACGTTCTCCTCCTTCTATCACGGTGGACTCCAGAAACACGCGCGCTCTAACTCAAGTGAGTTATAAACCGGTTCTTTCAGTTATTTCTTTTAGTACGTACTAGACTGCAACCAAAAGGCAGTTTTATTGGTGTTGGGAGCGGCTGGACCGTCCTAACCCTGGCTGATCAGAACTTTCTCCTCACGAACTGCGAAGCTTCTCCAAAGAACCTCTCCAGGCTCCTGTGAACATCTGATTCGTCAGAGATTCTCCGCTTTCTACAGAAAGGCGAGACTTTTGAATTAAGGCTGGCACTGGGCAAAATAATATTAGTCTAGTCAGTAATTAATTCACTAAGTGTGAAGTTATATTCAGAAATAAGTGTGCACACTGTATTATTGTTGATTCTCTATTATTTGGTACTATTGATTTTAATTTGGTTAATCAATAAGTCTTGCATGTTCTCTCTCTCTCTCCTAACATTCTAATTTCATTTAACTCAGTCATATTGTGACCTCATTAAGATTTCAGAATGTTTTGCCTCTAAAAAGGGCCTTTGCATGCTTAGGAAGAGCCCCTCCTCCTCTCCCTTTGTTCTTAGATAAATATCGGCTCTGCCTGGTACGACCACATTCCGGGGGGGGGGGGGGGGGGGGGGGGTTTAGCTCCTCCCCCACAAACACGTGGAGTTAGCCACAGGAGCCAACCCTCCTCTGTATCAGTATTAGATAAATACCACAAGTCCTAAGTTTAATTCAACCTTGATAGTAATTCTCCTGTTTACATTTAAAGCCATATAAACTACAGATGACAATGTATTTTAATCATTAATTTCTGATTTTTGACACACATAGTTCACTAGGCCTAGCTTTTCTTTGTCTAGTTAGCATATATAGCTAATCACCACTAGGCCTAGCCTCTTTGTCTGTTAGCCACAAAGCTAAACATGTGGCCTTAGGCCACGACCACATGGTGTCTAGTGTAGCCATATAGCTAATCACTCGGCTACACCCACACATACACAGAGACCTACTCTGTTATAAAGATTTCATTCTGTTGCCATTCAATTATTAAATTCTTATTTTTCCCTTTTTTTTAATTAATTTCCTTTTTTTAAATCTTTTTATAATAAACTCCATTATTATTGAAATTGTGTGGTGTCTATCTGCTGTTCTAAATACTTTTGAAGTCGCCCACATCGCAAAAGAACTCTTAAGGTGTATGAATAATTAGATGCAGTTTGGTAAGTGATAGATTTGAATTATCAAGTTTTAAACGAGTCTTCAATTGATTCTTTAAACGATTCACTAAATGATTCACTTGATTCACTAAATGATTCACTTGATTCACTGAGTGATTCACTGAGTGATTCACTGAGTGATTCACCGAATGATTCATTTGAATGATTCACTTCAACCAATTCAATGAGACTGATTCTATGGTATGATTCAATTCAAATGAGTTAAATTAAATGATTCAATAGGATTGATTCATTTTAACTATTAACCTTCAAATTTAATGAGACTGATTTCATGTAATTATTAAAGATTGATCACTTATCCAATCTTGAATACACAAAATCATTAATTACACCTACACTAGCCTAGACAAAGTCTTTGACTGTAGCCCCAGAGACACAGCATCTATCCAGTCAACCATCAAGAAGCTTGAAGCTTGGCTGTCCACAATAGACAAGTCTGGTTTACCTGGCAGGTTCAAGGCCTGGATATACCAACACAGCATCTTGCCTGTATCCTCTGGCCTCTGCTGGTGTACAAGTTTACAGTAGAGGCCCTGGAGAGAAAGACCAGCTGTTACCTCCACAGATGGTTGTATCCGTCATGCAGTCTCAGCAGTGCAGCACTGTACGGTAGGAGCAACAAACTCCAGCTTCCCCATCAGCAGCCTGGAGGAGTTGTTCAGGGTCTCCCGCACAAGAGAGATGCTGGTGTATCGGGACTCCAGAATGGCATTGGGAGGCATCAAAGTGCAGACAGGCAGGAAGTGGAGTGTTCAAGAGGGACTGGAGCTGGCAGAGGCTAAGTTGAGAAACAAAGCTCTTGTGGGCACAGTGGCAACAGTGTGTGCCGGGTTGGGAACAATCCCACAGCCTCAATACAAGGCCCATGGCAAGGACAGATGCCATCTAGTCCTGGAGGTGGTATGGACAGGTGTTAAGGATGTGAGAGCCAGCAGGATGGTGAGCATGCAGCAGCAGGGGGCGTGTACAAGGTGGGAAGGAGTGCTGGAGAGGAAGCTAACCTGAACTGACATCTGACAAGCTGAACCTTAGCATATAAAATTCATGGTCAAAGCTGTTTACGACATGCTACCCAGCCCAGCAAACCTGCACATCTGGGGCAAGAGTGAATTACCAACAAATGCCCTCTCTGCCTTGGAAAGGGTACACTGGAGCACATCCTAAGCAGCTGGCCAACAGCCCTTGGGGAGGGCTGCTACCACTGGCAACACAACAAGGTTCTGAAGCCAGTGGCTGAGGCCATCTCCAGAACAGGGAGCAACAACAAACACACCCACAGTCAGAGGAAAATCTCCTTTATACGATCTGAAGATAAGCCACGACCCACAGCCTACACCAGGGGTGTCAAACCTGATCCATAAAGGGCCGTGTGGCTGCAGGTTTTCATTCCAGCCATGCAGCGGCACCCTGATTTGGCTTATTCAATCAACTGACACACCCACCCTTTAATCAAGGGTGGGTGTGGCTGCAAGTATTTGACTGTGTGAAGACAGTTCAGTTGATTGAATGAGCCAAGTCAGGTGTGCTGCTGCATGGCTGGAATGAAAACCTGCAGCCACAAGGCCCTTTATGGATCAGGTTTGACACCCCTGGCCTACACCATCAGCCAGCCTGCTCTCATCAGCATCAGACTGGGAGCTGCAAGTTGATCTTGGCAGGCAACTCAAGTTCCCAAACCATGTGACACCAACCTCCTTGAGGCTAGATGTGGTGTTAACATCGCGTCTTCTAAGCAGGTCCTCTTTGTTGAGTTGACAGTCCCCTGGGAGGACGACATGGAAGAGGTCAATGAGCCACAAGTGGCTCAAGTACCACAAGCTGGTAGAGCAGTGCTGGAGGAGTGGCTGGAAAGCTCACTGTGAGCCCACAGAAGTGGGATGTAGAGGTTTTGCTGCCCGCTCCCTATGCAAGATCTACACCCTGCTCGGCATCACAGGAGCTGCAAAGAAAAGAGCCATCAAATCCATCATAGAGGCTGCAGAGAGAGCCTCTGTGTGGATCTGGATAAAAAGGTCCAAAACGTGGGTCAATGCTGCTGGTACACAAGTTAGGGTCTGATCATCCCTGGCTGGGTCACCTGAGTGAGGGTGCCCGATGGTGAATGGCCTGAAACGCCTGATGATCTCGGGAAACAATCACTGATGTGTCCCAGTGCATCTATGGATGTATCCAAAAACCATTGCTCCTCAAAATACAAAAGGACTTTGTAGACATTTACTACTTTTCCAACTAATTTCTCCTGTATTTTCTTCAACTTTTTAAATTTATTTACCCAATGGTATTAGTCATATGTATTGAACCAATGCACAGTCAGGTCTATAAGTAGACAATGATGCAATTTTCATAAATTTACCTCTGTACATCACCACAGTGAAGCAATCAAGCACAGACCTTCACTAAAGTGTAGACTTTCAGCATTAATTGAAGAGGGTTAAAGGGGAACTGAAGTCATTTTTAAACTTGCTTTATACCTTAACGTGTTATTCAATTACGTTTTCGGGTTTAGTAACCTTATATTGTGACTCGTATTGGCAACTAATTGCAATTAAATATTATACTTATCGGCCTATTCGGTTTATAGCTATGTTGAATTTAGTTCGTTTGGTCCACGGCAGGCGTCGCTTATCCGCACGATCTTCATGAGATTTGTGTGAGCCTTTGAAACGTCAAGTGTCAGCCAGGTGTCGGTGCCGCCATTTTGAAAACTGTTTTCCAAACAAAATATTGCACAAAAATGAGTTTAAATGACTATTACTGCCTACTTTTTTCAAACTTTCCCAATTGCTATCAAAAACAAACAAAACTTCCGGCTTGATAACATCAGCATTCGAAAGAAGGTGCGTGCATCTTCTGACAACGTTGGCAGATGTTGGCCACTTTGATTTCCACTGTACATTTTACTTCCGGGGCGGCACGGTGGTGTAGTGGTTAGCGCTGTCGCCTCACAGCAAGAAGGTCCTGGGTTCGAGCCCCGGGGCCGGCGAGGGCCTTTCTGTGTGGAGTTTGCATGTTCTCCCTGTGTCCGCGTGGGTTTCCTCCGGGTGCTCCGGTTTCCCCCACAGTCCAAAGACATGCAGGTTAGGTTAACTGGTGACTCTAAATTGACCGTAGGTGTGAATGTGAGTGTGAATGGTTGTCTGTGTCTATGTGTCAGCCCTGTGATGACCTGGCGACTTGTCCAGGGTGTACCCCGCCTTTCGCCCGTAGTCAGCTGGGATAGGCTCCAGCTTGCCTGCGACCCTGTAGAAGGATAAAGCGGCTAGAGATAATGAGATGAGATGAGATTTTACTTCCGTCTTACGATGTCTCGTACAGGTCTCAACGAATCTCATTTACAGCCACTGCTTTGACATATGGACTGATATATTACATAGCATATTTCAAACACTCATAACTTGCTATAGCAGTGACAAAATAGCTATCAAAAATGCATTCCTATATTTAATAAAATAAGATAAATAGAATTTTGATAATAAATTTGCCTTCAGTTCTCCTTTAACAAAAATATTGCATTAACCATTAAGGAATTACAGCTATTTTTACATAGTTCCTCCATTTTCACAGGCTAAAAAGGAACTGGACAAATTAATTTTCAATCCAATTAAATTTTATTTGTATAGCCCTTTTAAGAATAGATATTGTCACAAAGAAGCTTTACTGAAATATATAAATTCCCAATATAAATTTTAAACATATGAACTTAAAAATGTATCCCTAATGAGCAAGCCTGAGGCTTTATTTTTCAGGATTTAATTCTTAAGGAAAATGATCCAATATTACATGTTTAATTTTTAATTAGCACCAAAAATGGATAATGTATGGACTGTATGAACACAATGCTGGTAAAGTTATAGAAAAATGTCAGTTTACCCAAACCTAACAAGACAAAACAGTTCCATTCTCAAGATGGAATGGAAAGTTCATAATGACCAGAAGGGGTGAGTTGGGAGTGTTATGTTACAGGTTTTTTCTAGTGTTATAAAATTGTTAACATTTTTTTCAGGTTACAGGTTTTTTCGAGTATTATAAAATTGTTTAAATTTTTTTCACTAAAAATGTAAGTGTACCTGCACATTTTATTTATATATATATATATATATATATATATATATATATATATATATATATATATATAAATTAAATGTGTGCAGGTACACTCTTACATTTTTAACAAAAAAAATTTAAACAATATTGTAAATGTAAACCACTTGGGGGGGGGGGGGGGGGGGGACCCATGAACTGTCCCAACTCACCCCCTTTGGCCATTTTGAAACAAACAAACAAACAAACAAACAAACAAACAAACAAACAAACAAACAAACAAACAAACAAAAACCCTAAAATATCCCCCCCCCCAACATAATTTAAGCTTAATAAATAACACTATATGGTAACTCTAGGCTACATACTTTAATTCCTAACAAATCCAGAATTCACCAGCATACCTTACACCATAGAATGGAGGTGGACTTTGAAGTAGAAAATACAAGTTTTGGTTGACAAAAATATTTAACTGCACATACTTTGCTGCAGTGTCCAGCTTTGTGGCCCCAAAGGAAGTAGGTTACTCTAAGGGGCAACAGCTAACCTTCAATGTGATTCAACCTCACTGGTTGAAATTAATTTATAGGAATACAAACTCTCCCAAGTTTCCCCCATCCCCACTCTCCCCTAATACACTTGCAGGCTCATATTATATAAACAAGCAACGCTATGCTGCCTCTTATTGCTCTAAAAGACATCCTGGATCTGGAGAAAATCGTAAAGGGATGGTCCATTTTTTGTGCATAATTTGTTATATGCTAATAGCAGTCACTGCAAACTTGACCAGTGTTAATTACCTTGTGTTTTGGATCTTTCTGCAATGTTAGATTTGTTAAAGAAGTCAGTAACGTTCACTTGCTGCTTTGACATTTTGGCTGTTGTGAGCTGAACGTGTGTGGTTGCATTCATTTTCTGGAGAATTTTTTTTGCATAACAAAACCTCGATACCTCGATTATGGGGCCACCATGGAATAAATTTCTAACTTTCTGATGCTATCTTATTGTCACTTTTTACTTGTCTATTAACTTTGTACTTCATTAATGACAATAAGTATCTCAATCAATTCATGTGATTTTTACTGGCAACAAAATACGCGATTCAACAGACTTCACTATTACGAAATGTAAATCTAACTCTTAGAGCAGTGCCCAGTACTGACATTGGTACTAGTAAACAACGGCCATTGTCATAGCACAAACATGATTCTTACAGTCTAATAAGATTGCTGTGAACCTCGAATTAAAGCTAAAAGTCTACACTTTAATCACATTCTGACTGCTTCATTTCAAATCCTTTGTGGTGGTGTACAGAGGCAAAATTACCTGTCCAAAACGTGTAAATACGTAGACCTGACTACATCACCAGCCTTTTGTAGAATTTGTCAAACGTATCTACAACTTACAGATCACGGGTATTGTGTACTTTACAGCTATTTATAAAATGTGTATTAACCTCACCAACATAATGTTTGAGTTTTACTGAAGCTGAATGTATGCTGAAAGTGGCACCATGAATTTTTTTGGTACTCTATTTTAAAAAGCTGATAAAATTTGTACAAATATCAGACCAAATTACAAACACAAAAGATCTTCAATTTACCCCATTATATGTATGTACAGTTGCAGTCAGATTTTTACATACACTCATCATTGACATTCATGTCATGGTAATACTGGGTTTTCAATTATTTCTTTGAACTGCTCTTTTTATGAAGCAGAATGATTGTACACCATACATCTTTGATAAAAGAAAAAGAATAATTTGATGCATAAGTTAATTTATTTTGGGTTTTCTGAAATCAACACAGGGTCAAAATTTTATATACAGGGTCTAAAATATACATATACTCACAGATTATTAATTTAGTGGTGCTGAAGGTTCCAAAATGTCTTAACTTGCCAAAGCCTCTTAACTTCCAGTAATGGATCATGATTGACTACAGCTGGTAGCTTCTCTGTGCCAAAATAAAAAGGGTTTGTTTGACAAGTACAAGTTATTTGGAGGTGTAGCTCTGCAAATGTCTGGAAGAATTCAAAGAAATCATTGAAAGCCCAATATTACCATGACCTTCACGTCCATGATGAAATGTGTAAACTTCAGACTACAACTGTCGAAAAACACACACAAATCTGAAAGCAGTGTTGAACTAGTGAGAAGTAAGAAGGCCTGGTGCACAGTCATTATTCCAATTCATCCCAAAGCTATTCAGTGGGGATGAATGGAACACGAGCGCCATTTCAGTTCTTCCACATCAACCTTGGCAAACCATGTTGCTTTGTGCACAAGGGCACTGTTATGATGAAACAGGTTTGGGCACTTTAGTTCCAGTGAAGGGAAGTCGTAATGCTTACAGTATACAAATGCATCCCAGACAATTGTGTGCTTTCAGCTTTGTGGCAACAGTTTGGGCAAGTCTCACATGGTCAGGTCAGATGTCCACAAACTTTTGGCCATAGTGTATTTCAGAGGGGTCCCAGAATCCCCAAAAGTTACATTCTGTTGGTTTAAAAGTAAACTTAGTATAACTGTTTTATAAGTCATTTAAGAGTAAGATCTTCTGATATAATTTTTTTTTTATAATTTTGTACAGACTACATCCGTTATCAGTAACACAAACACACAATTAATTTACCTGTATAACTCAATGTAGCTCCATATGCACCAAGCAGGACATGAAAATGATTGAGTTTGCAGACCTCAGGACATTTTTTCACCAAGGTGAGCAGGAGGGTTACCAGTGCCTCTGGGGGAAATGGGGGGGGGGGGGGGCGACATGAAATGCAAGGGAGACCACATTATATGATTCTATACAACTACATAACTCAGCAGGCACAGGGCCTCCAGGACTGGAGCTGAGAACTGTAGGTTAAGAAGTAAAACAGTAGAACTCTAGGTTACGCTACTGAATCAGGTGTTATTATACTGATTTAATACTTTTGAATAGGCTGCAGCACTTCTTACCCTTAGAGTAAGGACTTATGTCCATGTCATCCTGGGGTGCCAGCATTGTGGGCAAGAAGAGAGAGTGACTAGTAACCATCATGTAGAGGGTTTCTATGGGCAACAATCCTTTAGCATTTAGCCCACTTCTATACATTGGCTCCAATAAAGAGTTCAGGGTCCACAGGAACATTTCATCTTTATAGCGATATCTAAGGGTTTTTTGTTGTTGTTGTTGTTGTTTTTTTAAAGGTGGTGGGGGTTGGTGATGAAACAAACAAACAAACAAACAAAAATAAATTCAACAAGTTAATATTCCAGGTTAGTGAATCTGTTCATTTTAAATGGTCATAGCTTCAGAAAATCACGCACTTTAAACCTGACTTAACAAAGATGTTCCAGTCCAAATCTGTAATATCCTCTGGAGAGACCTGGAAGTATGCAAATGCAAACACACACACACACACACACTTGCTATTCTCATAATAAACAAAAAATAAAATAAAAACAGTGTCTTGAAGATTAACTGTTTTTAATATTATGATAAATGTATCCTGCACAAAGTTATAACATAGTTATAACCTTTTAAAAGGTTCAATTTTTACTTCAGGAATTAATCTGCAGAAACTGACAGCCATAAAGAAATAGGATCAGGATTATCGTGGACTGCTGTATCTTGGTAAAAGGAACTGGAATAATGAACTTGGTAAAAGAACTTGGGATTTTGTATTTGACAACTGTCTCAACATAGAACATGCAGAGAAACATGTTCTATACATACCAGCAGTGTCTTCAGTCTCTGCAACATGGTCGCCTCAGTTTTAACAAGTGTCTTCTTGTGTTCCTTATAAGTTGTTGACAACCAGCGGAGGGCAGACGTGAGCAAAGATTTCCTCCAATGTAAATACTCTGGTGTACAGGCCAGCTTCTCAGTGATCAAGTCTGCCAACTGCCACCTGAACCAAAACCATTCACTACACATAAAATCTAGATAATTGGCAAAAACCAATTACAGGAGACAGATACATTTTATAGTATAGATTGCAATGATCATGCTACATTATTGTTACAAAAACATTTACACTACTTCATTTCAGCCATTTAAAAAGACAGCTTAAGAAATCAATTATTAATAAATTGTCAAAAAAGGACAAACATCTGGTGTGTAAAAAGTAACATTTTTAAACTGATGTGTTAATCATTTAATAGGCAAGTGAGGTAATTTGGCAAGTGACACTTTCAAAACAGTCCCTCTCTGTCATTTGCAAATTAAGGATAGGCCTACCCCAGATTCAGAATAAAGTTGGTCACATTCTAAATTAAACTGAATTGTAACAGATAGTGCATTTGCCACTCCTTCCCCCCCATGTGAATAATAGCACCAATCCTGTTAGATGAGGATGCCTGTCAATTTTAGGCCACTCTTCAATGGGCTGGGTGGACATTTCAGCCATATTTTTTGAAGGACTGTTTTGGTGTTTCACTGCTGCTCCAAACAACTACATTTGTTTATATGTTTAAGAATTTGCAAGTTGGTCACCATATCCCAGTCATGCACAGATTTGGCACTATGAAATTTTGGCTACTACTGCTGTCATCCTGGAATGGGGGAATGTCAACGATAATGTGCAACTTGCTCAATACAACCATTCCCAGTCAATATGCAGAGTCTCTGGTTTAAACAAGATTACCTTTGGTCACTGGTTTCTGGTTCCTCAAGGAGGACAGGCAAATCACATATTAGTTGAGTAAGATCCGAAGCCATAGCTCCCAGTGGAATGAGGCTGGAGAGCAGCTCCACACACAGTTCCAAAGGCACATCAGCATCCACCTGTAGCACCGAGCTTGACAACTCAGCCAGCAAAGCTTTTGTCAATATCTGCAGGACTTCCTTTTTAACTGTTCATGACAGGACAAAATGTCATAATTGGAAGTTATAAAGAATGCTACATATAAATGAAACTCAGGTTCTGGGCTCACATTCCTAAATATGTGCATGAAGGCAAAAAAAAAAAAAAAGGTTGTAATAAGCCAGAAAAGAAAATTTAACTGCAATAATAATGTGCAGTGATGTCACGGGAGTGGTTCTGCTGTTCCACTTGCCCACAGCACTCATGGTTTATTCACTGTTCATTTATAAAATCAAATGTGGGGTTACACAATTACCGCTTTTAAAAATGAGGCTCCTGTCCTCAATATAACCCTTTCTGAATATTCACACATCAATTAAAAAAATAAATAAAAATGTAAGCCTTTTTTCTGTTAATTTATCAGTAGTACTGACTGTCTTTAGGTCTGCAGGGATCTTCAGTGGTAACTTGCTGAAGGTAGCTGCTCAGCAGAGAAAGGAAGCCACTGTTCTGAACTGTGATGGGTGCAAAGTCAGTCTGTTCTAGGCACCAAAGCTCAAACGTTAGACAGTGAGTGGAGCAGTTCTGCACCAGTAGGGCTGCAAGCTCTAGAGAAGAATGGCACTGCAGGCAGTGGAGAAGAATATCAGTGGGGATCAGTTTAGCACAGCCAGGTTCTCTATGCAGCACCTACAAAAAAACAAAACAAAAAAACCCCCACATTAATAATAATAATAACAATTTTAGTGACAAGTATTTAAAATTAATAATTTTATTTAAAGTAAAAGTATTATTTAAAGAAAGCAGCCCACAAAAGCACAGTGTTTAAGATCAATCAGTTTTTACTAGGGGTTCATGATTACAAATTTTTACTGGTTGTCTAGTAATTAAAAATCTAGTCAAGTACATGTCTTTCCTCATTATATACAAAAGCTTTTTTTTCTTCCCTTTTGCTTTAATGAGCACTTTTCATGAAGGGGAGGGGTGTGAGACCAAATGAGATCATTAAGAATCAGAAAGAACAGTCATTAGACTGTTCTTTCTGATTCTTAATGATCTCATTTGGTCTCACACCCCTCCCCTTCATGAAAAGTGCTCATTAAAGCAAAAGGGAAGAAAAAAAAAAACTTTTGTAGTTGACTAGTAATTAAAGCTTGTTTCTTTACTGTCTTCTTCACTGCCCCCCCACACAGTGCAGACTAGTGAATGCATTATTACTCAACTAGTCTATGCAACCTTTAGTTTTTATCCGTTTCAACTTCAGCTGTGCTATACATACCTGTAAAAAAATATCTTCCAGTTGAACACTGTAGCAGGTGCTATGGAGGGCAGCTAGACTGTGCAAGTGCACCTGAGAGAGACAGAAGGTGGCGTTTCCAGACCGAGCATTAGATATGTTCTTGGTGAGGACTGTCAGGACAGCTTGGCCATATAAACTCATCTTGTCACCATCAGCCAACAGGCTGCTCTTGGGCAGCATCAGCAGAGCTGATAACACATCCCTCACACTGGAAGGATCCATGTACTCGTACAATGCCAAGAAGGCTTCAACAGTCTGAGAGCCTTCTACCAGACACCTAGTAAATGATACCAGTTTAAGAGTTAATCCCAGTCATCATGTTGCTAGCAAACTGTAAACTATTTTTGCTATTTTACAATATTTATACATTTTAGTTTGTCATTTTAAGGCCTGTTTTATGTTAATTATTGGGTTGAGCTGCAACCAAACGGAAATAGTGCATTTAAATAAAATATTTTGACGAATTGAAAACGCTTGCTGAACTGCTGCATTAGGTTCTGTGATCTATGACTAGGCAGATGGTTAATTTGCTCTATCCAGTCTAAAGATAAAAACTGAAATTTGGATAAAAGCAGCATGTACAATTAGCCAATAACCTGTTCAGAGGACCTACAGAGAGAGTGATTATCCTCACCAATACATCATCAGGATCTGAATATTTCTACAATTATGGAAATGTTAGTCATCATTCCTCTGATAAATCAGAAATATTTTACCTTGAACTGCAATAAAAACGTGATCAGTGGAAAATTCTCTAGTGCACAAATTGGAGACGACATCTTTAGGCCACACCAATTTAATTAGTTGGTTCTCGGAATTGCCGCTTGAAAAAAATGCAAAATGAAAAAAAAAATCGAAATCAAACTCCCGCCAACAGAAAAGGTCACGTGATGCCGAAAACCAATCAAATCCCCCCTTTGACTTTAGATAAAGACTTGTGGAAGAAACATGCCTGTGGAGGGGAATCCTACAAAGCCTGTGTTTGTGATTGTTAGGATATTCAGTGAACAGAAGCATAAAATCTTTGACAAGTATGTTGAAATTCTGTTTACTGGTTTGCCTGTATTGTTTGGTCTATTTCCACTGCTAATTTTACCATCAGAGCATTTTTTTAATTTTATTTTGCCTGCTCGCTTCATATTTTTCCTGAAAAAATCCGAGAACCAACTAATTAAATTGGTGTGACCTTATGTTGAGATATTTCTATCAGTTTTTACTTGTTTGAAACCTTCTTAGTTAATACTGTACATATTTATATTATTAACAATAAACCTTACATCTTTATTATTAACAATAAACCTTGTCCATTTTAAACAGTATAAAATTATTTAGCACAGTTTAATTAAATAAAGATTAAACATAGGAGGCAATCATTGCATTTTCAATAGGCATGTTATCTATGGAAGCAATTTTGTGCCAAAATGTTCATACAATACTTTTGAAATATCAAACGAAACGACAAATCAAAATACAAAAAAAGAACAAAAAGTCAAATTTTTTAGACTGGCAAACAAATTATTCGTGTAATCGTGCAAAATATCAGTCTATTACTCTTCAGAAACCTTTTATTTTTGTTCCGCGTCTTTCTCAGTTTTGCTTGACGTAATTTATTTTGGTTGCGATTCCAGCTTTCCCGTTTGCGCTCCCTGACTTTTTGCTTGCAATTTTGGCACAAACTTGACGTGTGGGCGGGCTGTCCAGGAATGCATTCCCATTGGCTAACTTGTGTTTGACTGACAGCTACGCTCAGCCATTCCCTACTCGGATTTTGGCGGACTGTTTGCCGAGTGACCGATCCATTGACGGTAAACAAGGATCGAGTGGACTTCAGTGGCGACTATGATACTGAATTAATTCAACAAAGTGTAAATTCAGTATCATAGTCGCCACTGAAGTCCACTCGATCCTTGTTTACCATCAATGGATCGGTCACTTGGCAAACAGTCCGCCAAAATCCGAGTAGGGAATGGCTGAGCATAGCTGTCAGTCAAACACAAGTTAGCCAATGGGAATGCATTCCTGGATAGCCCGCCCACACGTCAAGTTTGTGCCAAAACTGCAAGCAAAAAGTCAGGGAGCGCAAACGAGAAAGCTGGAATCGCAACCAAAATAAATTACGTCAAGCAAAACTGAGAAAGACGCGGAACAAAAATAAAAGGTTTCTGAAGAGTAATAGACTGATATTTTGCACGATTACATGAATAATTTGTTTGCCAGTCTAAAAAAATTGACTTTTTGTTCTTTTTTTGTATTTTGATTTGTCGTTTTCGTTTGATATTTCAAAAGTATTGTATGAACATTTTGGCACAAAATTGCTTCCATAGTTATCTTGTATTGATAGTTAAGTTCAGTCCTGTCAGCACAATTTAAACATTACATTCTAATTTTCAGATTCATCACCCACTTTTAAACAGTGGGGGGAAAGAATCATTTGTATGCTTACTGTTAAAGAACAAGTAGTTCATATTTGAATAGTGTAATGCTCCTCATGGATTGCACACAGCATCTACTTAACCACAGTAGCGGTCATATAAAATAAAAAAAAAATATCATCAGACCTTTTCAGTTTTTGCATGGTATTATAGGTTTAATATAAAAAAAATAGATTACATTTTCTTTCTTGCCCATTAATCTAAATAAAATATTCATAAGGAAAAAAACAAAGATTCTCTATCAAACTGTGGGTGGTAAAAGAGAGCAACTGGACTTGCTTGAAGACGTTTCACCTCTCATCCGAAAGGCTTCTTCAGTTCTGTCTGACTGGTAGGGAGCATCAGGTATTTATCCTCTCATGGATGAAAAGCTCATCTAAGGTGTCATAGAGTCATCCTGTTGGTGTGGGTCACTGGGGGCTGGTTGTGAACAGCCTCGAGAGTCATTAGGATGATCAATGGATTGCCCGTTAAGGTGATCAATGGAATGCTGATTCTCTCTGTCCTCCTGTGAGTCACTGAAAACAGCTGGGTTTTGGTGTGCATTCAGTTGTCTGGGAAGTGTGCCAAGGACTGCATTGTAGGTGGCTGATAAATGATGTCTTAGACCCCCACCTCTGTTCAGTGATGGCCGTTCCAGGTTGACAAAAATGGCTTTAACTCCTCTATCATACCAACGATCCTCTCTGGCTAAAATGCGTACGTTGCAATCCTGAAATGAGTGTCCTTTGTTGTTAAGATGAAGGTAGACAGCAGAGTCCTGGCCTGAGGAACTGGCTCTCCTGTGTTGAGTCATGCGCCTGTGAAGCGGCTGTTTTGTTTCCCCAATATACGAGTCAGTGCATTCCTCACTGCACTGAATGGCATACACTACGTTGTCCTGTTTGTGTCTGGGTATTCTGTCCTTAGGGTGGACCAGTTTCTGCTTCAGGGTGTTACTGGGTCTGAAATCTACCAGAATGTTGTGTTTGTAGAAGATCCTCCTGAGTTTCTCAGATAGACCAGAAATGTAGGGAATGACAATGTTCTTGCGTTTGTTCCTGTTATCCTCCTTGTCCGTTCTGTTCCTTTTTCTGCTCTTGAGGAAAGACCAGTTGGGATACCCGCAGTTCTAAAGTGCTTTCTTGATGTGATTCTGCTCCTTCTCTTTTTCCTCTATCATTGTAGGGATATTCTGAGCCCTGTGTTGCAAGGTCCTAATGACCCCCAATTTGTGTTCCAGTGGGTGGTGACAGTCAAAGAGTAGGTACTGGTCTGTGTGTATGGGTTTCCGGTACACCTCGATGCTCAGGCCTCTGTCTTGTCTAATGTGTACATCACAATCCAAGAAGGATAGATTATTCCCACTGACGTCCTCCCGAGTGAAGTTGATGTTAATATCCACTGCATTGATGTGCTCAGAGAAGGCTTCCACCTCATGGGTTTTGATTTTAACCCAGGTGTCATCCACATATCTGAACCAGTGGCTGGGAGCAATTCCTGAAAAAATGGTCAAAGCTTTATGTTCCACTTCCTCCATGTAAAGATTGGCCACAATAGGGGATATCGGTGAGCCCATAGCACATCCATGCTTCTGTCTGTAGAAACTTTCATTAAACTGGAAATAAGTGGTAGACAGGCAGAGGTCAAGCAGGGTGCAAATCTGGTCCGTGGTGAGGTTCGTTCTATCCAATAAGGTGCTGTCTCGAAGGAGTCGTTTTCTAACAGATTCAACTGCTTCTGTGGTGGGAATGCAGGTGAACAGAGAAATGACGTTGTAGGAAACCATGGTTTCATCTGAGTCTAGTTTGAGGTCTGCAACTTTAGTAGCAAATGATGTGGCGTATTCCCAACGAGAGGAGCCAGGATGGTGGCTAGGTGTTTGGCAATGTTGTAAGTAACAGAGTTTATACTGCTGATGAAGCCGTTTTTGTCAACCTGGAACAGCCATCACTGAACAGAGGTGGGGGTCTAAGACATCATTTATCAGCCACCTACAATGCAGTCCTTGGCACACTTCCCAGACAACTGAATGCACACCAAAACCTAGCTGTTTTCAGTGACTCACAGGAGGACAGAGAGAATCAGCATTCCATTGATCACCATAACGGGCAATCCATTGATCATCCTAACGACTCTCAAGGCTGTTCACAACCAGCCCCCAGTGACCCACACCAACAGGATGACTCTATGACACCTTAGGCCAAGTTTACATTAGACCGTATCTGTCTCGTTTTCTTCGCGGATGCACTGTCCATTTACATTAAACCGCCTGGAAACGCCGGGAAACGGGAATCCGCCAGGGTCCACATATTCAATCTAGATCGTGTCTGGTCCGGTGCTGTGTAAACATTGAGAATACGCGGATACGCTGTGCTGAGCTCTAGCTGGCGTCATCATTGGACAACGTCACTGTGACATCCACCTTCCTGATTCGCTGGCGTTGGTCATGTGACGCGACTGCTGAAAAACGGCGCGGACTTCCACCTTGTATCACCTTTCATTAAAGAGTATAAAAGTATGAAAATACTGCAAATACTGATGCAAATACTGCCCATTGTGTAGTTATGATTGTCTTTAGGCTTGCCATCCTTCCACTTGCAAGTGGTAAGTGATATGTGCTGGGATCACACACACAGCGGCTCAGTCCCGAATCACAGCTCGCGCACTCTGTGAGCTGCGCAGGGCCAGAGTGCGCACCCTTCAGAGGGCACTCGCTGTTCAGGGCGGAGTGATTTGGAGCACAGGATGCCTGCGGAGCCGAGCGTATCCGTGTATTGGTGTTGCTGTGTGCACGCGAATCATGTATTGGTGTTGCTGTGTGCACACTAATCGTTTTAAAAACGTTAATCTGATGATCCGCCGATACGGTCTAATGTAAACCCCACCTTAGATGAGCTTTTCATCCATGAGAGGATAAATACCTGATGCTCCCTACCAGTCAGACAGAACTGAAGAAGCCTTTCGAATGAGAGGTGAAACGTCTTCAAGAATCTTCAAGCAAGTCCAGTTGCTCTCTTTTACCACCCACAGTTTACTATGACCTGGATGACTGAGAATCTTCACAGACATTCTCTATCAAAAAAAAAAAAAACCTAATTTAGATAAGTATTTAGACCCTTTGTAGAAGCACCTTTGGTCTCAAAGCTCTGCACACTAGATTTGGGCACCAAGATTCTAGTTTCTCCCATTCTTCCTGAGGAATCCTCTCAAGTTTATTCATATCGGATGGAGATTGCCCATGAGCTTCTATCTTTGAATCTCTCCAAAGATGTTCTTCAGGGTTCAAGCTGGGGTGTGACTGAGTCATTCACTGACATTCAGACTTGCAAGGCCACTCCAGCGCTGTCTTGGCTGTATGGTTTGGGTTGTTGTGCTAAAAATTTAACCTTTGCCCTAGTCTGAGGCTGCGTACAGCAGGATTTCATCAAAGGACCTCTCTGTATTTGGCTGCATTCAAATGTGCGCAGTCTCATCACTGTCGCTGAGAAGCACACGATAGCATGGTCACCTCTGTGACCAAGGCCATTCTAGCCTGGTTACGGAGTTTGGCTGGATAGCTACCTTTGGCAATGAAGTCCCAGTGGTTCTAATCATCTTCCATTTCACAATGATGGCCATTGTGCCCCTGGTAATGCTGCCCATATCTACTGTATATATCAAAATTTGAACTTCATGACTTAGAATTTGTTACTCCAGTCAAGTTCTAATGACAGATTAAGATAATCAAGACAAACAACAGGTTTTGCTTTAACATTATGGATTAATGTGTGTAGATTAAATGGTCAAAAATAGATTTAATCCATTTTAAATTGAATAACACAACGTGTGCAAAAACTGAAGTGGCCCGAATGTTTTCTATCCTATGGTACGTGTCCACTGAAAAGCAGAACTTGTGAAATTGAATTCCATGTGAGCTATTCTCTGAATATTGTCTACACTGCATTTACTGCACTAGTAATTTCCACCTCTCAATAAACAGTTTCATCTCATCTTTAATCTACACATCACAGACAGCAACTATGTTTGAGCTAGAGGACCATAGGAACCATGAAATAACCCTGACAATCGCATCCACAATGAACAATTGTGCCAAGTTCACGCTAAGCTGCTGTTAATATTGCTTAAAGGCCAATTTATATTTCCTTGTCAAATCTATGCCATAGAGTACATCATAGCCATATACCCTACACCACAGTCTGATATGCACCTCTTCAGAAATGTAACTACGTGTTGCGGTGACAGACCACAACAACCATGACTGGTCATCTAGTGATGGGAAGTTCAAATCTTTGAATCTCATTCAGTAAATTGAACAAATCTTTTAATGAATAAATTGTTCATTTTGTACACTGGAACTAGAGTGACACTGTAGCCTTTATTGTTCTCAGATACTAAGAGCCACATGGTTTGTTTTACTTGGTAACAACACAAGTATAATAAGCATACACAAGTATACTGTTGTTAAGCTCAAACCACCTTGTGGACCACAGCCTATCCCTATGGAGTTATTCAGTTGAAAGACTGATTATTTCAATCGCTTGCATGAGAGCTCTGCACCCATGAGTAAATAATATTCTATTCATTGTATAATAGCTATTCCCATTAGCCTACCTGGTCACTGAAGACCTGTAGTGGATGAACTCATTCCAATGGAAAGAAAATTAGACACCCATTCAATACCTACATTACACACAGCGAACTAGCTATGGAAATGTTCTGAGTCAGCTGAACAGCTAACATTAGCAAGTACTCGTCTCGAGTAAGAGAACTGTCCTTGTGACAGCTGTAACAATGAATGGGAGACTCAAACATGAAAGACGAGTAGTTATGATTTATAACCAAATCACTCACTATAATTATTACCAAACGTTAGCCTCTCCCAAGTCAGCTAAAAGTCTACACTTTGTTCCTGTATTGAAACAGGACTATATTTGGCAAAGTATAACATAAAATAACCTGATATAAATTTAGAATGCATTCATTTATAATCAGGATTTGCTATAAACAATATATGCACTATAAACAATCTCTCTGTCTGAAGGGCAGACAAAGTTGGATGTAAAAGTTAAATAAAAATGCTTAAATATATATTTAAAAAGTCAAATAAAACGATGCTCTTCAGCCAGAAATGAAGACCTATGGTTATGATTTGTGAAGGAATCAATCATCCCTACACTGGGAACATGAATTGGCCATGTGACAAGTGAATGAAAGACTCAGATCCAAAAGACCCATTTGTGAATGAAAATCAGCCCGAGTGGCACGCGTGCACAGACCAATGAAAAATGAATGTCTCCATGAGAAATTCAGTGTGTTACTCCCGAATCATACAAAAGATTAGATCAAAATGAACGAATCATTCAAGGACGACACAAAATAAACATCTAAAGTGTGAAGCACAATAATGGACGTAGACACAGAAATGAGAGCCAATAACCATGAAAATAATACAATAACAATGGCTCTGTAATGATGATAAACAGCACAATATTCGCACTATGTAGGTGTAAGCAGCTTCCTTTCATGCGCGCGGTGATTGCACTTAATCCAGGGCAGGTGCTTGTGCTTGAGTCAACGGACTTTCACTCACTCTGAATAGCGCGCGCCTATTAAGATAGGCGCGCGCTATTCAGAGTGAGTGAAAGTCCGTTGCACGGGTGTGACAACCACTTTCCTTTCATTGAACTAGTAAATACATAGTCATAAAAAGGTTATGTCAGGAAAAGTTAATACATGGTCAGGACAAGTGGATTAAAAAGTTAATGTCGAGTCCTGTAGACATTGTCACAGAGCAGCTTTACAGCAAAATATAAACTTTAAAACATACACATTTATCCCTACTGAGCAAGCCTGAAGATGGTGGCAAGGAAAAACTCCCTGAGATGACATGAAGAAACCTTGAGAGGAACCTCAAGAGAACCCATCCTCATTTGGATGATAAAAGATGGCGTGATAAGTAACACACTTCTATGGTCAAAAAGTGCAACTGAGTAACCAGGAAATTCATTATAGTTTTAATGTAAAGTCTATTTTTGTTAAAGCAAAAGCAACTGTTCGTTGATGGAGATTCAAGTGTAAAACTGATCATGGCAATTGTCCTAATCCATAAAACAGAAATTTCACATTTCAAAAACTCTAACTTTTTGTCCAAGAAACATTTTATATACACACACACACACACACACACACACACACACACTAGTGCATCTCAAAAAATTAGAATACCATGAAAAAGTTCCTTTTTTTCATAATTTAATTCAAAAAGGTAAACTTGCATATATTCTATATTCATTACATGTAAAGTGAAATATTTAAAGCCTTTTTTGTTTTAATTTTGATGATTATGGCTTATAGCTCATGAAAATCAGAAATCCAGTATCTCAAATGATTAGAATATTCCCTAAGATCAATCAAAAAAAGGATTTACAATACAGAAATGTCCAACTTCTGAAAAGTATATTAATTTATACACTCAATACTTGGTTGGGGCTCCTTTACCATGAATTACTGTATCAATGCGGTGTGGCATGGAGGTGATCAGTCTGTGGCACTGCTGAGGTGTTATTGAAGCCCAGGTTGCTTTGATAGTGGCCTTCAGCGTATCTGTATTTTTGGGTCGGGTGTTTCTCATCTTCCTTTTGACAATACCCCATAGATTCTCTATGGGGTTCAGGTCAGGCAAGTTGGCTGGCCAATCAAACACAGTAATATCATGGTCAGCAAACCATTTGGTAGTAGTTTTGGCACTGTGGGTAGGTGCTAAGTCCTGCTGGAAAAGGAAATCAGCATCTCCAAAAAGCTCATCAGCAGATGGAAGCATGAAGTGCTCTAAAATCTCCTGGTAGATGGCTGTGTTGACTTTGGACTTGATAAAATACAGTGGACCAACACCAGCAGATGACATGGCACCCCAAATCATCACAGACTGTGGAAACTTCACACTGGGCTTCAAACACCTTGGATTCTGTGCCTCTTCACTCTTCCTCCAGACTCTAGAACCGTGATTTCCAAATTAAATGCAAAATGTACTTTCATCTGAAAAGAAGACTTTGGACCACCTGAGCAACAGTCCATTTCGTTCTCTCCTTAGCCCAGATAAGACACTTCTGACATTGTCTCTGGCTCAGGAGTAGCTTGATATTAGGAATGCGAAAGTTGTATCCCCTTTCTTGAAGATGTCTGTTCGTGATTGGTCTTGATACACTGACACCAGCCTCAGTCCACTCCTTGTGAAGCTCTCCCAAGTTCTTGAATCAACTTTTCTTGACAATCCTCTCAAGACTGCGGCCATCCCTGTTGCTTGTGCACCTTTTCCAGCCACCCTTTTCAGCAATGACCTTTTGTGGCTTACCCTCCTTGTGGAGGGCATCAGTGATCATCTTCTGGACAACAGTCAAGTCAGCAGTCTTCCCCATGATTGTGGTTGTGTGTACTGAACCAGACCGAGAGATACACTGTGTTCATACTCTTTTACTCAAACTCAAAATGAAATATTCTAATTTTTGAGATGGTTTTTGAGATGTTTTATGTTTTTATATTGTATGCCATACTGATTAAAATTAAAATAGAAAAATGTTTGAAACATTTTAGTTTGTGTAATGAATCTAACATTTTCACTTTCTTAAATAACTGATGGAAAATATTGAACTTTTTCACAATATTCTAATTTTTTGAGATGCACTAGTATACATGAGAACATCAACAATTTCACAAATTTTCTATATGCGTGCCTAACTTGAACTCAGCCTTCATCTTTGAACTTTTTGTGACATGTCCAAATCTGCATTGCAGTTGGTGCATTTTTAGAAAATTCTCTCATAAATGTACACTACAGTCTTGTTTAACTGTGTTCAAGCGTTCCCTATCTATTATGTGTCTTTTTCTGGTCTTGACGAAAGCCAGTTTGGATACCCACACTTCTGACATACACTTTTGCTCCTTCTCTTTTCCCTCTACCGTAGTCAGAATGTTATGAGCCCTGTGATGTAAGGTTCTGTCTTGTTTGATGTGTACGCTGCAGTCCAAAAAGGCTAGGCTGTTTCCACTGATGTTCTCCTGAGTGAACCTCATGTTGATATCCACTGCATTGATGTGCTCTGTGAAGGCTTCCACCTCATGGGTTTTGATTTTAATCCAGGTGTCCTCCACATACCTGAACCAGTGGTTGGGAGCGACTCCTGAAAAAGTGGTCAAAGCTTTGTTTTCCACTTCCTCCATGTATAGATTGGCCACTATAGGGGACACCGGTGAGCCCATGGCACATCCATGCTTCTGTCTGTGGAAACACTGATTGGAAATAGGTGGTGGTCAGGCAGAGGTCAAGCAGGATGCTTGACGTGGGAGTTACTGACGTGATATGGCGTGTTTCCGACAAGAGGAGCCAGGGTGGTGGCTAAGTGTTTGGCAATGTTATACGTGACCGAGTTTATACTGCTGATGATGGGTCCAAGTGGAGCTCCTTCCTTGTGTATCTTGGGGAGTCCATAAATAAGAGGGACAGCTTCCCCAGGGTACAGCCTGAAGTACAAAGATTGGTTGATGGCATGGTCCTTTTCTAGTTGTAGGCAGCTCACAACTTTTTGTAACTGCTGGTGGGACCCTGCCTCAGGATTTTGTCAGTGGTTGTGTCGCTGAGGAACTGGTCATCTTTGAGTGGTAGTCTGCTGTGTTTAGCACCACTGTGCATCTCCCTTTGTCTGCAGAATGGATGGTGATGTTCCGGACTCTTTGAAGCGATATAAGCAACCTCCTTTCTTGGATGGTGAGGGTGGGGGGTGCTTTCGCACTGGCGAAGGCAGCTGACACTTTCAGTCCAAGTTGTTCCACCTCTGTATTGGTCAAGTTGTTGTTTCCGATTGCTGACTCTGTGGCTGTGATGAGATCTACCACTGGTATCTGCTCTGGTGAAACTACAAAGTTTAGTCCTTTGGATAAAACGTCCTTCTCTGGTTGGGCGAGTTCCCAGTCAGACAACTTCACCCACTTCTCGTGGATGTCCGGTTGTGTTGTTTGGTCAGATTTCTTCCTCCAAGTCAGCACTTCTGTCTTGTGGGAAGAGGTGGTTTTAGACAGCAGTGTTTGAAATTTGTGTATCTGCCATTCCTTGCCTTTGTTGTGCTGTGGGAGCTGTGCCTTGTCAATGAACTGGGAAACTCGTTCCAAAACTTCACTGGGAATAAGTGCTGTCAATTCTTCAAACATCAGTTCAGTTTTGGCTTGGAGGGCATCGATGGTGAAATGTACTTGTCTCACTCGCTCACTGAGAAGCTGGTTCTGGGCCTTCTGGAGGATTCTTTCTGCTCTGTGTCCTTTGATGGTGGAACCCAAGCGTAGGCTTGTGGGGATAATCTTGGATTGTCAGCATCTTAGGTTGAAACAGAAATGGTTTCTGTAATCTGCAAATTTTCTGGAAGTCCTCCTCATACTCCTGCACCAGTTGAAGGGTTCTCATCCCAAAGTGCATGGAAAAAATGTCTGTGAATATTCTCAGTCATCCAGGTCATAGTAAACTGTAGGTGCTAAAGAAGACAACTAGACTTGCTTGAAATTCTTGAAGACGTTTCACCTCTCATCCAAAAGGTTTCTTCAATTCTGTCTGACTAGTGGGGAAAGGGTCAGTGATTGAGATTTTCAAAAGTTGTGTAATTTGCAGTCTGCTATAGATCTCCAGGGAACCAAAACAAGAGACTGGGCCTTTTACTTTCTCTGTGGCCTAACTAATGATTCAATTATTTTGACCATCCCTGTAACTACATTACAGGCATTTAGCAGATGCTCTTCTCCAGAGTGATGTACAACATACCCAGAGCAGCCTGGGGTTAGGTGCCTTGCTCAAGGGCACTTCAGCCATTCCTGCTGGTCCAGGGAATAAAACCGTCAACCTTTTGATCCCAAAGCTGCTTCTATAACCATTAGGCCATGGCTTCCCCACATGAAAACACACACACAAAAGTGTAATGTACGCAACATGCTCAAGCAGACAAAAGGAATTGACCCATGCATCAGACAACTGAGTGAATTAACAGTTTAACAGCAGCTTGAAACTTATTAAAAATTTCTAACAGTTGTTTAAAAATTTAATTATCAAAAAATAGGTCTTGTGTGTGTACTACCTCTGAATTAAATCTATTAAAATAACATGTGGACCTGCAACAGTTTGGCAATATTGATGGACCTGGGCTGGCTCTCAATCTGTTTTGGCAGAGATCAGCTGTTTAAAAAAAAAAAAAAAAAAGGTCACAGCTTCCGGTTATGATGCCACACTGAGAGGAACGAGGCCAAACAGCTCCCGACCAAACTTTCTAAAAAGTTACTTTAAAAAGGTATATTCACAGCCATTTTTAGCTGAAAATACGGTGAAGAGCTGATAAGTGTATCCAGTATAGAAATGTCGACGGACGGTACCGAAAAGCATAGAACTTAGAAAACGGGTCGCGGACAAGCAGCTAGCAAGGCTGCTAACAAAAATGGAGATACCCCAGATGCTAACGTGGGCCTTCCAATTAATGTCGCTGCTATTGCAACAGAGCTTACACTAAGGTGGCAGATATCGTGGAGGAGATGATGTCTACGCTCTCCAGTAAATTGGATATAATTACGGCTAAATGTTCTTGCTTGAAATGTTTCTGTGCTTGAAATGTTCTCAAGTTCAGTTCTCTGTTTAATTAATGAAATTTGCTCCAAACTATACTGAGAGAGTGTATTTAACTTACAATTTCTGCTGTATGTTAGTTTATGGCACTCAGAATCTTTCTTTAGACCAATTCCTATAGAACAGGGAGGAAGTTCAGCCATTTCTAGATGTCTAAGAACAAACTCATTTATACTGATCTCAAATTGAAAGCAACTACAATTAAATTCCCTAGTCAACTATTCAAAATATCCAATCCTTGCAAAGAAACACATTCAGTTAATAACATTGGTAAATTTTCTCAGTGCTCTGTATTACAATGTATTTAATATAATCCAAGCAATATAATGTTATCTGAACAAGTATGCAGTTTACAGACTCAAACTATAAGATATGAGCCACCTGTTCTGGTATCAAAGGTCACCTATTGTGCTGTGTTGATATTGATAAGGCTGGCTGTTGACTGGTACACAATAGCTGGTCATTGATTGCTAATGTTACAGTCTTAGATTAAAATCAATTTATAAATAATTAATACTGAGCATTAATTGAAATTTTATTTAAAATTGAGGAAGAAACATGTCTCCTAACCTACTTGAGCCTTATTGAAGCATTTATTAACCCTCAAATATCAGTTATATGAAAATATATCAAAAATTCGAATTTGGTGAAAATGGATTTTTTTAAACCCCTGTAGTTTAAAAATACTTGAGAGACACAGAACAAAAATTTGGAAATATAAAATATGGGTCTTGGGGATTACTGAAAAAAATTTACAAAGTTCCTAACTGCTATCCCACATTGGATTTCTTACTACTGAAAATGGCATGTTTTAGAAATCGGCGAATTTCAAAACCCTATTACAGACAAACTAGGAATAGTGGAGACTTGGTAAAACTGAAATTGGTAGATATTTCTGTGTAGATTTGAATAACATTCTTAGCTTAAGCATTACTGCCACAGGCAAGCTTCCAGAATGAGTTAAAAATGCAAAAAATGCAAATTTGTCTTTTTAATTTCCTTGTTAAAATCACCATCTAATATACAATGACCATTGAAATTCTAAGTTGAAGCTTGTAGTACAAGACATCGAGTCTCTCTGTGCAAAATTTTAGGTTTCTATCTTGCATAATAAAGATTATATTACACTTTGAAATATGCATGTTTTGAGCAAAATGCAAAAAAATCGAAAAATTCAAATGCCTGTATCTCTGAAACCATTGGAGATAGGAAGCTCAAATTTTGGGGATTAACTTCTTTTAATAGTATCTCTGAGCCCTCCAAATTTCATTGAAATCTGAGATGGTCGAGCATAAATTTGTCAGATATTTGTTGATTTGGCATGGAATGACTCATACATATACACACATTATAAATATATATATATAAATATATATATATACACACACACACACACACACACATACATTATATATATATATATATATATATATATATATATATATATATATATATATAAAAAATTGATATATAAAAATTGATGCGTTGTTTCCTCCTAGCTCCGGGGAGCCCTTTGCTTTGCACCCCCCTTGAGGACGGTTCGTTTTTTGTTTTGGACAGATGTTTTTATGTCTGCTGTTCTGAGTGATGAGTACTCGTTCTTAGTACTTTCATTGCTTCGAGACAGTGGCGATCCTAGAGTGATTTACTCCCCGGGCGAAACCCCCTGCTGGCGCCCCCCCCGCCCGTCTTTTTGTTTTTTTCGGGGGTTTTTTTGGGGGACCTTTTTTTTTTGGGACCTTTTTTTTTTTTTTCGCGCCCGCGCTCATGCCGCCCCGCATTGGGCTCTGTATTAGCCAACAGAATGTTAACAGCTTTACATGGTCGTTTAAACATTTCTCGTCGTGTGTTGTACGTTGCGGACACGGCCCATTATAAATTTGCTGTTACCAGAATGGCAATGATCAAGTCGTAATGTATTACTTAAGACTCTGTGTAATGTCATAGTAGTGTAGTACTATGGTAGTAAAGTCTTTTTGATGACTAGTACAACGTTCCGCTGGCGGGATTGCGCATATTATGGGGCTACGACAAGTTAGGCGCACACACACACACACACAGATGACGTCACCTGCGCAACTTTGGTATCGAGGGCTACCGCATGACATCACCGCACCGCGAGATTTTGTTAAGCGCCATATTGGAAGACCAAGTACACATCTATGCAAGTACATACATTCATAAAACAAACTACACCTGAAATGTAGCCAGGGGTGGTTCTGCCCTAATCTGGACCCGGGTGCAACATCGTGCAAACCCCCCCCCCCCCCCAAAAAAAACCCAGTCTAAATCAGGACAACCATCACATAACTATAACTATAAACATTTTATATCAACTATTTTAACTAAATGGGCTTGTAGCGCGTATCGAGTGTGGGTAGAGCACAGACGACGGCAGGACAACGTTTGGAGGCAGACAAGGCGATTTATTTTTACAACTTTTCAGTGCAAGTACTCTCATTCATTCACACACACACACACACGTCTGATCCCGGGTTGCGCCTCTGCCTCCTTAAATAGGGAGCGGTTACTGGGAAAACACACAAACACAGGTTAATTACAGTCAGGTGAAGCGATTCTGCCACTCACCTTCCCTGGCTCCACCCTCCTGTCACAGACCGGCGCTTGACCATGCCCCCGCTGCCACATACCCCCACCGCCCGACTCAGGCCGGGCGCCCGTCCGGCCCGCAGCCGACTCCCCCCCCTTGACGGGAGAGGAAGTCCGCCACGACCATCTGCGCCCCCGGCCTGTGGACCACCTTGAAGTTGAAGGGTTGGAGTGCCAGATACCAACGGGTGATCCGCGCGTTGGCATCCTTCATGCGGTGGAGCCACTGGAGGGGCGCGTGGTCCGAACAGAGGGTGAAAGAGCGCCCCAGCAGGTAGTAACGGAGGGCGAGGACCGCCCACTTGATCGCCAGGCACTCCTTCTCAATTGTGCTGTATCGCCCCTCACGCACTGACAGCTTCCGGCTGATGTACAAGACTGGGCGGTCCTCCCCCTCCACCTGCTGGGACAAAACGGCCCCCAGCCCTCTGTCCGACGCATCGGTCTGCAACAAAAAAGGGAGAGAGAAGTCAGGGGAGTGTAAAAGTGGCCCCCCACACAGTGCAGCCTTTACCTCAGAGGAAGCCCGCTGGCACTGCTCCGTCCACTGGACCGGATATGGCGCCCCCTTTTTAGTGAGGTCAGTCAGCGGGCTGGTGACGTCCAAATAATTAGGTATAAACCTACGATAGTAGCCAGCCAGCCCCAGGAACTGTCTCACCCCCTTTTTGGTCTTGGGCAGGCCGCAATCGCTGCTGTCTTATTAATTTGGGGACGCACCTGCCCGTTGCCCAAATGGAAGCCCAGATACCGTACTTCCACCCACCCAATCGCACACTTCTTCGGGCTGGCAGTGAGTCCCGCCCGCCTCAGCGACCTAAGGACGGCCCTCAGGTGTTGTAGGTGCCGCTGCCAATCATTACTATAAATGATGATATCGTCTAGGTAAGCGGCCGCATAGGTGGCGTGGGGCCGGAGGACCCGGTCCATCAGCCGCTGAAACATAGCGGGCGCCCCAAACAGCCCAAACGGAAGTGTGACGAACTGGTGTAAGCCGAACGGTGTGGAAAAGGCCGTTTTTTCCCGGGATAATGGAGTCAAGGGGATCTGCCAATATCCCTTCGTCAAATCCAGTGTCGAGTAAAAGCGAGCCGTGCCTAGTTGATCGAGCAGCTCATCAATACGAGGCATTGGGTACGCGTCGAATTTAGACACTGCGTTGACTTTTCTATAGTCCACACAGAACCGGACCGAGCCGTCGGCCTTGGGAACCAAGACCACCGGGCTGCTCCAGTCACTGTGGGACTCCTCGACAATTCCCATTTCGAGCATGGCCTGAAGTTCTTCCCGAACCACCTTTTTTTTGTGTTCGGGTAGTCTATAAGGGCGGCTACGCACTACCACCCCCGGGGGCGTCTCTATGTGGTGTTCTATGAGGTTAGTGCGACCGGGCAGGGGCGAGAACACATCCGAAAACTCGGCCTGCAACTGGGCGACCTCCGTGAGTTGGGTCGGGGAGAGGTGGTCTCCACAGGGGACCGGAGAGGTACGTGATGCCAATGACCCTTTTTGAACCTCCGGCCCCAGCTCCGCCTTCTCCGGAACTACCAACACCACGGGGACCTCCTCGTTCCAGAGTTTCAGCAGATTGAGGTGGTAGATCTGTAGTGCCCCCTCCCTGTCCGTTCACCTAACCTCATAGTCGACGTCCCCGACTCGCCGTGTGACCTCAAAGGGTCCTCGCCACCTGGCGATTAATTTAGAGCTCAATGTGGGCAACAGGACGAGTACCTTATCTCCCGGAGTGAACTCTCTAAGGCGCGTGCCCTTGTTGTACAGGCGGGTTTGCCGTTCCTGGGCCTGCCGCAAATTCTCCTGAGTTAGGTGGGTGAGCGTGTGGAGTTTTGCGCGCAGATCCATAACGTACTGAATTTCGTTTTTGCTCAGTGAAGGTCCCTCTTCCCAATTTTCCCGCAGTACATCTAAGATGCCGCGCGGCTTACGCCCATATAATAATTCAAACGGGGAGAACCCCGTGGAGGCTTGGGGGACCTCTCGCACTGCAAACAACAAGGGTTCGAGCCACTTATCCCAGTTACGTGCGTCCTCACTTACGAATTTTTTGATAATATTCTTGAGGGTGCGATTGAACCGTTCAACTAAACCGTCCGTCTGTGGGTGATAAACGCTGGTGCGGATCGGCTTAATACCCAGTAGCCCATACAGTTCGCTCAGTGTTCGTGACATAAACGAGGTGCCTTGGTCAGTCAGAATCTCTTTCGGGATTCCAACCCGGGAGATGACGTGGAAGAGGGCCTCCGCAATACTGCGTGCTGAGATATTGCGAAGAGGCACCGCTTCCGGGTATTGCGTTGCATAGTCTACCAGAACCAATATAAAGCGGTACCCTCGTGTTGACCGATCTAATGGTCCGACGAGATCCATCCCAATTCTTTCGAACGGGGTCTCGATTAATGGTAGGGGGCGCAAGGGCGCTTTTGGAATGGCCGCTGGATTTACTAACTGGCATTCGCGGCACGCCGTACACCACTTATGGACGTTGCCACGAATCCCTGGCCAATAGAATCGGGCCATTATCCGGGCTAGTGTCTTATCCTGCCCGAGGTGTCCAGCCATGGGATTAAAGTGAGCCGCCTGAAATACCAATTCCCGGCGGCTCTTTGGAATTAACAACTGGGTGACTCGCTCTTTCGTCTGAGTGTCCTGTGTCACTCGGTATAACCTATCCTTCAAAATGGAAAAATGGACGGGGTGGCGCCCAGCTGGAGCATCTGACCATCGATTACTCTCACTTGGTCAAACGCGTGTCGTAGAGTCTCGTCTCGCGATTGTTCCAGTGGGAAATCCGCGAGGGATTCCCCAATAGAAAGAGGAGGGGCCGGTGGCTCCTCACTCTGTCGCAGAGATGACGTAGACAGCTCTGCGACCGCAGCTCCAGCCAAAGCGACACCGGCACCTTCCCCTGTTAACCGGCAGGACCCACTCTTTACTAGGAGTGCCATTAAACCCCGAAATCCCGGCCAATCAGTCCCCAAGATCAAAGAGTGGGTAAGGCGAGGATTAACCGCCGCCTTCACTATCAATTTTTCCCCTCTGAAATGTATGTGGACTGACACTAACGGGCAGCTGTGAATATCCCCGTGCACACACAACACCTTCACCCCTTGTGCTCCCCCCAATGCCTCGTCTTGCACCAGGCTTTGGCGGATCGAGGTCTGATTGCAACCTGAATCCACCAACGCCTGATATGTAGCCCCTTGTACACTTACCGGTACGCGATACGCTCCAGCCCGATCGAGGGCAGCCTCTGGCGCGTCAGGGATCCGCACCACCGCCCCCACTTCCATCGCTGCACACTGTTGCTGCAGGTGGCCTGGTTCCCCGCAGCGCCAGCAAACCGGCCCGGGCCTTCCCTCTGCAGCTGTGTTCTGGGGCTCACTCACCTGGGGGGGGGGGGGGGGGAGAGAGACAGACACAGAAGGGAGAAACGGGAGGGCACCATGGGTGTGGCGGGCCGGCTGAGGTGGAGCCGGCCCCCGCCTCCGTGGTGGGGGTTATGGGGCGAGGACGGGACACGGGAGGAGGGGGGGGGAGAAAGAGAGAGAGAAGAGGAGAAAGATGATGATGATGTCGTCCGCTGTCCTGCCGCCGGAACAGCCGCCAGATGATCCTCCGGCCAGTCCTACGGCCTGATCCAGCGACGCCGGGCGGTGGCACTGGACCCACTCCGCGGTTCCAGCTGGTAAGCGGGCGATAAACTGTTCCAGCGCCACCTGGTCGATGATTCCCTCGGCGTCGCGATCTTCGGCCCTCAGCCACCGCCAGCAGGCGTCCCGGAGCTGCTGGCCGAACGCGAACGGGCTGCCGACTTCCTCCATGCGCAGCGCGCGGAAGCGCTGGCGCTGCTGCTCCGGCGTGCGCCCCACGCGCTGGAGGACAGCCCTGCGAAGGTCGGCGTAGGCTAGCCTGCGGTCGGCGGGGAACTGTAGTGCGGCCAGCTGCGCCTCTCCCGTCAGGAGGGGGAGGAGGCGCGCCGCGCGCTGCTCCATCGGCCACCCCGAGGCGTCGGCGACCTGCTCAAACAATGTGATGAAAGCCTCGGGGTCGTCCTGTGGGCCCATCTTGGTCAAGGTGAGGGGAGATGGGCCCGCGGCCAGGGCGCTGGTGGACCCCGCTGACGCGAGGAGATGCCGGAACGCCTCTCGATCTTCCTGCTGGGCCAGCACCAGGGCTTCAAAGCGGCGCTCCTGCTCCTTTCGGAGCGTGACAAGTGCCTGGTGCTGGCTCTGCTGAGCCGTGGCGAGGACCAAGTCCGCGAACGGGGAGGATTCCATGGGGCTGCTGTGTTGGTGCTCCACCTTAATCCCGGGTTTCGGCACCACTGTAGCGCGTATCGAGTGTGGGTGGAGCACAGAGGACAGCAGGACAACATTTGGAGGCAGACAAGGCGATTTATTTTTACAACTTTTCAGTGTAAGTACTCTCATTCATTCACACACACACACACACACTCATCTGATCCCGGGTTGCGCTCCCTCTCCTCTCTCTCTGCCTCCTTAAATAGGGAGCGGTTACTGGGAAAACACACAAACACAGGTTAATTACAGTCAGGTGAAGCGATTCTGCCACTCACCTTCCCTGGCTCCACCCTCCTGTCACAGACCGGCGCTTGACCACGCCCCCGCTGCCACAGGGCTATAATAAATAAGCCTGCCGGCAGCCACGGTGGGCTGCCTCAGAAAAGTAACCATTCAATGACAACTGAAAGTCTGCAGCCACGGCGGGCTGCCTCAGAAAAGTAACCGTTTGTCCTACCTTAACTCGTTTTGCATTTTCTGCCTCCTTTTTTGTATTTTCGACCCTGCGTTTATTTTCTTTCCTTTTCTGAAAACCCGATTTGTGTCCAGACATTTTGTTCTGCTACCAACGAACTAACTCGTCAGGTCTCGTCTCTCGAGCCCGCGATGATTCCCGTGGGAAGGGCAACAATTGATACATTTTTACAAACAACCAATAAACAGCAAATAGCTCTCCTTTGCTCAGAGACACTCAGTAATGCACTTATTCTCTGTCTCCTGGCAGAAAGCTCCTTGGTTTGCTTGTGTCTCAATCACAGCTGGTATTCTGTAGAAAGACTTCTTTTCACCTTTCCCATCAGCTTTGTTGGAACACCCTAACACAGCACAAAAGTTTACCATTGTAGGTTTATGATGAATCAAGTGCCTCGTGGGTTTAAATTCTGTGCGCTGCCGTTATTTCCCCCTAATCACGAGTTTGTTGGTCTTCCAATATGGCGCAGGGTTTGTTTACTTCCGGTTTCCGGTGACGTCAGTGAAAAGGGTCTATTGGGCTTCCCCATCCAAAATGTTCACACACACACCCACCCGTCTTGTTTTTTTTTTTTCAGGGTTTTTTTTGGGGGGGGACCTTTTTTTTTGGGGGGGGGACCGTTTTTTTTTTCGCGCCCGCGCTCGTGCCGCCCCCCCCGCGATGCCGCCCCAGGCGGCTGCCCGGTCGGCCCGCCCCCAGGACCGCCCCTGCTTCGAGATAACTTTGAGATCAGTGTCCGATGCCTGAACACTTTCATGTTGTTTGAATGTGCCCCCCCGTCAGAGGCGTTGCCAGGATGTCATGCTTGGGTGGGCATTTGGTTTATTTGGGGGGGCAACAAATTACATTTCTTATTGTAGTGTATGTGTATATGTATGTGTGTATAAGTCCCCCATTTTCGTGATCAGACGTGTTTCCCATGATTAATAGCGCATTCAGACGGGTATGAGCAAATTAATAGGACAAAGATTTCCTAAATGATAGTTGCTGGTGATTGGTTGAAGCAAAGTGGATAAAATAACATAATGGTGGGAAATCTGCACTGCTTGGAAGAGGTTTTGTTTATTGCTCTTGTGACATTTGCTACTTTTTATCATCATCGTCCTCACCATCATCATCTACTTGACCCCAGGGAGTTGGGTAGCCCCACTGGGCTCTGAATCTGCTACAAATCCAGTAATGCAATTTGAACTATAAGATGTTTTGATTGAACTAGGTTTTGATTCCAGTAATTATCACCTACTAATGCTTCCAATTTCACAAATGGCCATTTTTAGTTCTTTACAAGAACAAAAATCTTTTGAAACTCTATTTTGCGTAATAATTTGGAACAGTCCATTTTTAGTTTTTTTTAATTAAAAAAAATACAGTTAGCATTGGAAGGTTCGTTCAAAAACAGTTGATTTGTACACTGACGGTTGATGACTTGAAAATTAGGACGATTGTCATTTCTATTGACTCTTCAGGAAAATCAGTGAAAAAAAGTCATTTGCATAATAATTTGGAATGTAGTGTAAGTTGAGATCCATACTCACACAAACATTCAAAGGTCAAACATGAAAAAAACAGACACATGAAAAAAAGGTTGGGCTTCATTATGCACCATATCTGCATCTAGCGATAAAAGGAAAGGACCTGTCATTACATGGACTTGTGTGATTAATAGAAGCAATGGAACATTTTTATATCAATATTTTTTTCCCTTTTTTATGAATACAAACAGAACTTATAGGCTGCAATATAGGTGTATTAAAGAACTATACCTACTAGAGAACAAGAATAGTGGAAAATTGCTCTCAGTCTAGTTAGATAAGTGATCAGTTTCTAGTGTATAACCTGGAATATCTACAGTATTAGTCTGCGGTTAGATTTGGAAAATTCTAAAACAAATTCATTCATATCCAAATTCTTTGTTATTTGTTTTTCATGTGCCAGAATGACTAAATGTGTCTTCCTTGAATGCAGCATTGTTCTTCGGAGAGGTGTGAGAATGCGAGTCAGAGTAGAAAAAGAGCTTTCACATGCTGCTGATGACACACCAATGATGAGTGCGGTGACATACAGTTTATGCAGCATGGGGAAGGCCTCCTTGTACTGCTGGATGCATTTGCACACTTCAGAGAGGTTAGCATCTGTGCTTAGATTATTGACTAACAGTGTTTTTGCCACAGCAATTTCATTTTGTAAGCCCACATCATTAAGTTCCTGGCCTGCAAGCACTTGAAGTGGCTGTAGGAGAGAGGGGTCAAGAAAAGACACAGATTTGGGCAGGAGGAATGATGTCGCCTTCATTAAGTCAACATTTTTTTGACAGAACCTTGTCTCCATTTCCACAATAGCTCTGTCAAGAATGTTGTACATAGCCCTTTTAAATGCCTGATTAGGAGCACTTGCTAGGTTGTTGGAGTCACCATGCCCTATACTTGACAAAATAATGCTACCATCAAGCTGGGAGTTAACTGTCCGTCTCCTTTTAGGTGGATTAGGAGTGCTTCCACAGTGAGAGAAATGCTCCTCCCAGAAGGAGTCGCAACGTAACTCCTTCAGTGTACTCAGTGAGGCTGCCACCAACTCTCCTGTAGTGCATAAATCTACTGTTTGTGACTGGAGAATTGAATTGGCTGGCTTCAGCGCACCAAGCACACGAAGGAGAAATCTACCAGTGTCAAAGAAGTTCAGGCAGTTCAGCTGGGTCAGAAGACCACACGCTTCTGTACAGAGGTCAAAAGGAGCAGTGTCTGCTCCTGTCTGCTACCTCAGACAGAAGCTGCCTGATGGCATCCTCATTGTCAACAATTGATTTTGTGACATCATGATGACTGGTCCATCGGATTTCAAGGAGTCTTTTCAGTGTGGGGGTGTCATATCTATGTACAACATAATGTCTGTGACAAAATGTGTTCATTGCACCAGACCAGTCAAAGAACTTCTTTGCTAGAGGCTCAGACTGCATTGTATGTACCACTGCCAGATGTAGTTGGTGATTGTAACAGTGGACATAAGGGATGTCTTTGCCAACTTTGCTCTGTAGCAAGGCCTGGACACCACCCCTCACTCCTGACATAACAGAAGCACCATCATAGCATTGGGAGACCAAATTATTTGCACTGTAACCCAGATCAGACAAATGTGAAAGGATTTGATTGCACATATATTCAGCATTAAGCTGGTCCAATTCAACTAAGCCAATTAAATGTTCCTCTGGAATGGAATTCCGGACAAACCAAATTATTATTGACAGGTTCTCAATGTTACAGCGGTCCCTGGTGCCATCACACTTGATGCTCATGCCAGGGGTGTCAGCCTCATCATATTTCCTTTTGATTTCTTTTAGAACCATTTTTGCCAGAGTTTCAATTATCTCGTTTTGGATGGTGTTAGACGTGTATTTAGCATTTTCGGGGATGCATTTTGCGATATCCTTCAGTTTTTGATCTTTGAGGAGTGTATACTCGAACAGCCGGATTAAAAGCCCTTCCTCATTCTCAGCCCCGTGAGTGTGCCCCCGAAAAGCCAGTTCATTTACTGCGAGGAATTGTATGACTTCACCTACACTTTTCACATAGTATCTGTTCTTTTCAATCTGAGTTTGACCGAGAAGGTGAACGATACTTTCTCCTGTCTCTCCACGGCGTTGACACTCCTGCCAGGCGGACATCGCCCTAATGTGCACAAGGCTGGAAGCGTGCTTGTTAAAGCCACCATCTTTTTCCAGAGCCTTTTTCCAATTAGTGTACCCACGTTTGGTGAATATGTTGTCCGAATTTAAACTAAATTTGTGACAGGCAAAGCAAAAGCTGACATCTTGCAAGACTGAATATTCCAACCATGGCCGTGACTGAAACCAGCCTGCACTAAATGACTGGTAGGTTTGGCCAAAAAGGCGTTTTGGATAAATTTTTATAATGGGCTGAGATGGGCTATCCGTGTTTAAATCAAGGGGAACGGAAGACTGTATGCCTGTAACGTTTGTGCAGAGCAATGCATCTTTATCAGTAATATCTGTTGTAGCAGAGGTGCTAGCGTCAACGGGAACAGAGACATGTACGATGTTAGCATCCACCGACAAAGATGCAGCGCGAGTTGAGGCAACTTTGGTTGAGGGCAGAGGTGCTGGGCTGAGAAACGTCCTCAGTATCGGAGGAAGTGCTGGGCACGGGGGGTGAGGGTGTCTGCTTTTTAATGAGAAACCTATGCATGACTATCAGAAGGGAAAGTAAGCAATGTATTACTGTTAACTATTAACTCGGAATCTACAGTACTGTCGTACACACTGACTTTGCTACTACCGCATGTGCGTAGAGCGAGCACGCACGCAGCTTTTTATATATAGGGTGGGCAGGGCACCCCCCTCCCCTTCCCTTTCGAAATGGCCAATGAGAAAGCAGTAGAGTGCAAAATGGATTTAAAGGAGAACACAAGACGCCACCTCCGAGCAAAATCGCGCATATTGTGATGATATTCACAGGTGTTTTTTATAGGATGGGCAACCAATTTATCAGGGTGGGCAAGGCTTATATCAGGGTGGGCAAGGCTTATCTCAGGGTGGGCAAGGCTTATCTCAGGGTGGGCACTGCCCACCCCTGCCCCCCCCCCCGTAGACACGCCCCCGTTCATCCCACATTGGGGAAATTCATGCGTTACAGTAGCAAGAAAATGTCATACAGATAACAAAAAACAAATAAAAATTAGACAAACGAAAGATTAAATACAGAGAGCTATTTGCATTATCTACCATGAAAAAGTATAGAAATATTGCCTTATTGTGAGGCTCGGAAAAACTGCACATTACAGGTACCGGTAGACTGTGTGTGTGTGTGTGTGTATATATATATATATATATATATATATATATATATATATATACACACACATACCCTGATGAGACTGTGTGTGTGTGTATATATACACACACACATACACACATACATATATATATATACATACATATATATATACCCTGATGAGAGTGCAGAGGAGGAGGAGGAACAGACAACCTGGAGAGACAAACCCCTACATGGTATGTACCACCGTCGGATAGAGGAAGTGGCTGATATCAAGAAATCCTACCAGTGGCTAGATAATGCAGGACTGACAGACAGCACAGAGGCACTAATCATGGCAGCACAAGAACAGGCCATAAGCACAAGAGCCATAGAGGCCAGGATCTACCAGAGTAGATCAGACCCAAGATGCAGACTGTGCAAAGAAGCCCCTGAAACAGTCCAGCACATAGTAGCAGGGTGTAAGATGCTAGCTGGATCAGCGTACATGGAGAGGCACAACCAAGTGGCTGGGATAGTATACAGGAACATCTGCAACCAGTATGGAATAGAAGTACCCAAGTCCCAATGGGCCATACCACAGAAGGTGGCTGAGAACAACAGGGCCAAGGTTCTGTGGGACTTCAGCTTCCAGACTGACAAACAGATCCTGGCTAACCAACCGGACATAGTGGTGATGGACAAAGAGCAGAAGAGGGTGGTGGTGATAGATGTGGCGATCCCAGCTGACGCCAACATCAGGAAGAAGGAACATGAGAAACTTGAGAAGTATCAAGGGTTGAAAGAGCAGCTGGAACGGATGTGGAAGGTCAAGGGTTGCGTGGTCCCCGTGGTAGTGGGGGCACTTGGGGCAGTAACCCCCAAACTGGGAGAGTGGCTCCAGCAAATCCCAGGAACAACATCTGAAGCCTCAGTCCAGAAGAGCACAGTCCTAGGAACATCGAAGATACTGCGCAGAACCCTCAAACTCCCAGGCCTCTGGTAGAGGACCCGAGCTTGAGGATGACATGGATACCACCCCCCCCCCCCACCCCCCGGGGGTGAGGAGGAGGATTTTTTTTTTTTTTACACACACATACACACATATATATATATATATATATATATATATATATATATATATATATATATATATATATATATACACACACACACACACACACACATGCCTATATTATTGCACATAATAATTACATCAATGAGAGATGGCAGAAGCAGTAGTGGTGAAGTAGTGAAAATATAACGACAAACAGGTTATTGGTGCTACATTACAAGTTGTGGGTGTTATACAGTCTGACAGCAGCAGGTATGAATGACCTGCGGTATCTCTCCTCCTTACACCATGGGTGTAGCAGTCTACTACTAAAGGAGCTGCTTAATGCCCCCACAGCCTCATGTAGGGGGTGAGAGGGGTTATCCATGATTGATGTCAGCTTGGCTAACATCCTCCTCTCACCCACCTCCTCAATGGAGTCCAGAGGACAGTCCAAGACTGAGCCAGCCCTTCTGACCAATTTATTAAGTTTCTTCCTGTCCCTCTCTGAACTTCCACAGCCCCAGCAAACCACAGCGTAGAAAATCGCTGATGCCACCACAGAGACAAAAAAAGTCCTAAGCAGTGTCCTGCACACACCAAAAGACCTCAGTCTTCTCAACAGGTGGAGATGACTTTGGCCCTTCTTGTACAGGACATCTGTGTTGTTAGTTCAGTCCAGTTTGTTGTTGAGGTGAACACCCAGGTATTTGTACTCCTCCATGATCTCAATGTCCAAACCCTGGATGTTCACTGGTGCAATTTGAGGAGCCATCCTTCTGAAATCCATCACCACCTCCTTTGTCTTGCTGGCGTTGATGCGCAGGTGGTTCAGTTCGCACCAGGCGACAAAGTTGGTGATGACCTCTCTGTACTCCAGATCATCCCCCTCTGACACACATCCAACGATGGCTGTATCATCTGAGAACTTCTGGAGGTGGCAGCTGTCCATGTTGTAGTTGAAGTCAGATGTGTAAAGTGTAAAGAGGAAAGGAGAGAGCACTGTACCCTGTGGAGCCCCTGTGCTGCAGACTACCACATCAGACACACAGTCGCGGAGCCTCACATACTGCAGTTTGTTAATGAGATAGTCGATGATTCATGCAGCCAGGTGGCCGTCTACAGCAGCTCCCTCCAGCTTCCCTAAGCTGTGATGGCTGGATTGTGTTGAAGGCACTGGAGAAGTCAAAGAACATGACTCTCACAGTGCCCCCAGTGCCCTCCAGGTGTAAAAGTGACAGGTGTAGCAGGTAAATGACAGCGTCATCCACACCAATGCCCGGTCAATATGTGAACTGCAGGGGATCCATCTCGCTGTTCACCAGGTGTCGGAGGTGGGAGAGAACAATCCTCTCCATGATCTTCATCAGGTGAAACGTTAAAGCTACTGGTCTAAAGTGGTTGAGCTCCCTGGGGTGCACAGTCTTGGGGACTGGAACCACACATGATGTTTTCCACAGAAGTGGAACTCTCTCCAGACTGAGGCTCAGGTTGAAAACATACAGAAGTATCCCACAGAGCTGACCTGCACAGTCCTTAAGCAGTCTGGAGTTGATACCATCAGGGCCAGCAGCTTTCCTCGTCTTGATCCTCCTCAGCTCCTTCAACACCTGATCAGCTGTTATGGAGAGGTGAGGGGTGTGGCCGAGGTGTGACTCCTGTAGAGTGAGGTCGGGGTGGAGTGTGTGGATTGGTCTGGCAGGGAGCAGAGGGGGGTGATGTGGTGTGAGGAGGGAGCTATTGGTGTCAGAGGTATTATGGGGGGGGTGGAGTGATATCACAGACAGGTAAGGACTATGGTGAGTGGGGGAGGGTGGGGTGGCACAGTCAAATCTGTTGAAAAAGAGATTCAACTCATTTGCCCAGTCCTGGCCCCCAGATATAGGGCCCCTCCCACTGTCTTTTGTGTGGCCAGAGATGGTTTTCAGGCCTCTCCATACCTCTCCGGTGTTGCTCCCCTTGAGGCGCTCCTCCAGCTTCCTCCTGTAGCTGTCCTTGCCTCTCTTTATCCCCCTCTTCAGCTCCCTCTGCACTCTCCTCATCTCCTCCTTGTTGCCAGATTTAAAAACCCTCTTCTAGTTTAATAGGGCTTTTAGTTCAGGGGTCACCCAGGGTTTATTGTTGGGAAAACACCGTACCTTCCTGACTGGCACAGTGTTTTCAACACAGAAATTAATGTAATCCGTGATGCAGGTTGTCAGGCTATCAGTGTCATCCCCGTGAGGTTCACACAATACATCCCAGTCCGTGGTGTCAAAGCAGTCCCTCAGTGCCATACTGGTCTCCTCAGACCAACTCCTTATACCTCTTGGTGGGTGGTTGTTTATTCACCATAGGTATGTATGTAGGGGACAAGTGAACCAGATTGTGGTCAGAACAGCCCAGCGAGGGGAGGGGTGATGAACTATATGCGTCCTTGGTGTTCACATACATTAAATCCAAAGTTCTATTGTCTCTGGTGTGGCATTTCACATACTGAGTGAAGGTTGGGAGAGTGGAGGACAGGGAAGCATGATTGAAGTCACCGGAGATTAGTAGCAGGGACTGGGGATGTGATGTCTGAAGCTTTGACACTGCAGTGTGTAAGAGCTCACAGGCTGCAGCAGCATCGGCCGCCGGGGGGATGTACACAGTTATCGCAATAACGTGCGAGAATTCCCTCGGGAGGTAATATGGCTGAATGCTAACCACTAGCAGTTCAATGTTTTTACTGCAGTACTGCTTCTTTATCCTGATGTGCCCCAGGTTACACCATCTGTCATTCACAAACAAATCGCTATACCCCCTCCTTTCCTCTTACCGTTCTCCTTGGCTTTCCTGTCCGCTCTCATGAGTTGAAATCCGTCCAGAGTGATGTGTGAGTCCGGTGAGAGTTCATTCAGCCAAGTCTCTGTGAAGCACATAAGGCTACACTCCCAGTACTCCCTCTGCAGCCTGGTTAGTGCCGTTAGCTCATCCATCTTATTAGGGAGAGATCTTATGTTTCCCATGACGACAGACGGTATGCATGGTTTATACCATCTTTTCTTCTCTCGGCACTTCATTCCAGCTCTGCATCCCCTTCTCCTTAATTCTGCAGGGATCACCGGTCTTTCCACAGGGAGTACCTTGGTGTTGCACAGTGCTAACAGCTGCTCCCGAGTGTAAACAATGGAGCCGTGGCTGAAAGGGTCCGCTGATGCCGATTTAAGTAGCCCCAGAAAGAGAAAGAGAAAAATACACAGTCTCACGAGTAGTACATCCCTAGGTGCACACTTCCGACTGAGACTAGTGCAGAAAGAAACACACACAAAAAAAAAGTACAAAAACATACCAAAACACAAACACGCTCGGAGCTACTGCAACTAGCTGCCACTCTTGCGGCGCCATTTATTGTACAATATTGTGCAATATTCCAAATATGATAGCAAAAGACATTGAAAGGGATTTTGCAAAATTCATTTGGCAAGGGAAAAAGCCTTGACTGAGTATGAAAACTCAACAGTTACCAAAAGACAGAGGCGGCCTCGCATTTCCAAATATTATATTGTACAATTGGGCCTGTCGTAGTAGACTTATTCATGAGTGGGTTCACCATTATCTGAAAGCTGGTGAATACCCTCCTGAATCATGGGGATGTGCACCCTTTGGATTATTAGCTGAGCTCACGAATCAAACAAAACTCCAACCTAAACTAAAGGACAATCCAAAACTCCAAAATTCCATCAAAATTTGGCAAGATATGAACAAATATGTAGGTACAAAAGGCTCCATTTCTCATCTGACACCACTCATGAATAATAGAAACTTCCTTCCAGGTATTAAAAGTGCTGTATTTCATATATGGTATGAAAGGGGAGAGTGATTGGAGATTTATTAGATGACAATGTGCTTATGTCCTTCACACAAATTCAAAACAAATTAGGAGTCCCACAAAAAGACTTTTTTGCTTATCTTCAAGTTCGACACTATATCAATACAAACGTCAAACCAAATAAGGATGCAACTTTGTCAGGACCCCTTGAAAAGCTAATAACCAATTTTCGATTAAAGGTCATATCTCTTACTTCTATGACGGGTTACAGAGCTATACTGGGCACAATATTAGGAAGCTTGTTCAGCAATAAGAAGACGACTTACAGAGTGTTTATCATGAAGATTCTTGGGAGACGAGCATCCAGGCCATACATTCTCTGTTTCTTAGCAATAAACTGAAGGAAATGTAATACAGAATATTCCATAGACGACACAGAACACCTCATGTTCTGAATAAAATATATCTGGGTAGATCACCACTGTGCCTTAAATGTAAACTGACATCTGGGACATATATATACACTCACTACGTTTACATGCACATAGAGAGAATCGAATTTCTGCCGTTGCTCAACTGAAATCGAAGTTCAAAATGCCATGTACACACCTTAATTCGGCTGAAATTGAACCGAACTTGATTTCTCGGAATCGAGCTACACGACCTAGTTTATGCGATTTCTGCCGAGCTACTTTGTGCATGTATACCCTATCGAGCTAGTTGTCGAGCTACTTCCGGAAGTGACGAGACCACTGTGTTCTAGTCCCGGGATGAGCTGTCCCCTCTGCTCTCCCTCTGCCTCCTTAAATAGGGCGTGGTTACTGGGAAGACACACAAACACAGGTTAATTACCGTCAGGTGTAGTGATTCTGCCACTCACCTTCCCTGGCTCCGCCCTCCTGTCGCAGACCGGCGCTTGACCACGCCCCCACTGCCACAGGCAAGCAGAAACGTGCACTTCTGGAGCAATGAGGAGACAGACTTCATGCTCATTCAGCTTAAGGAGTTGAATATATTAAAATTCATGGACGGGAGAAAAACGCGCAATGGAGAACACGGAACTGATAACTTTGTTTACACTCTTGAATAGCTCTTCTTCATGACGACAACCGGAAGTGTACCAACACGATGGGGCGTGTTGCGCCACCTGTGGCTCGGGTGCACAATGCACCTCACACAATAGCCCGATTTCAGTTGTGTGCATGTACGATTGGATTTCTCTGGCACCCTGCTGGGACCTTCAGCTCGATTACCGACAGCAGCTCGATTTGGATGTGCATGTAAACGTAGTCACTGTTTCTGGAATTGTCCAAAAATATCTAACTTTTGGTCATGTATAACAAAGGAGATAAAATCAAACACAAGATTAAAACACAAGATCTGTAAAGATCCAGGCTGGTTTCTACTGGGGCTGCCACCTAAAAGTAAAGTGTTGGATGCATGAAGAAGTAAGCTTTTAGATAAACTTTTGCTTTTGGCCATAAAATGCATTTTATTTAACTGGATTCAAGAAAAACCTCCCACTGCGACTCAATGGTACAAGGAAATCTTTAGAGTCTTACCAATGGAGAGATTAAGTGCCAAGTTAAAAGGAAACAACAATTTTATGGCTATATGGCGGCCTCTGATAGAACACTTGCCCAGAGATCTAGGTGATGTTATCCAGAAAGGAAAAAGCTCATTTGATTAAAACTTTTTTTTTTTAAACAACATCTTTCTCTGTTTGTTGGTGGCTTGTCAATGTGTTGAATGGATGTTGTCTCTTGGATATCTGACAAACGACTAGTAAGGTATACAAGACACCCCCCCTTTTTTTCTTCCCCCCTCCCCTTTTTATTGTATTTATCTTTCTGTATCTATTTTCTCCAACTCGGGCTCGTGACAGTTTTTTTTTCTTGCTGCTGCTGCTGATGTTTGTTTATTTGTTGTTAAAATCAAATCAAATCTGATTATTAAAAAAAAGTGGTCACTGGTTTGCAGTCAAGAACTGCTCAGCAGGTCTGGAATGGATACAACACTATGTTTGGCCCTAAACCTGTATGGAGTACCAGATGTCTGGTAGGCATATCCAATTTACTTACCATTATTAAAAGAAACCATATGGTAACTGAAGATTATGATGGCCTACCTGTTGCTCTGTTGTAGCTCAATGAGCAAAGCTCGCTCTGTGGCTAACAAGTAAGGGCTGATGACCTCCAGGGCATGGAGGGCTCGAAGGGTTTCAACACAGGACATCAGCAAGTTGAGCACACCCTGTGTCATTTGACCACAGAGCTGCCTCACCGTCTCTGGGTCCAGGGAGTGTGATGGCATCACTCCCAGCTCCAATGCGAAGAACCACTGTTGCAAAACTGGGTGCTCGAATACCAACCTAAACACAACAAGTAAAACCTGCAGAAAGGCAGAAAACAGTAAATGGTCACAAAGCTTTAAAATAAGACATAAGAAATAAACTAAAAGTAAATGATGGAAAATCTTTACTTCAACCATGATTTAATTGTGTGCGTGCGTCTATTGCTCTTCAGCAGCCAGGATAATCATCTCTGCATTACTGCAATTTTAATATATGTGCAGATTTACGAGTGCATGTCAAACAATTGGGATATTATGAAAAAGTTCAATACTTTCCATCAGATCCTTTTTAGTGCAACATGGCAGACCCTGATAATTTTGTTGACTTGATTTTGGAAAAACCCTTTTGATACTTTTACTGATGAGGAGAGGGGAATTGAACAGCAGGCCAGAGAAACAGATACTAGTGCATCCTAAACAATTATAATACTGTGAAAAAACTCAATATTTTCCATCAGTTATTCAAGAAAGTGAATATTAAATTTAGACTCATCTCATCTCATTATCTGTAGCCGCTTTATCCTGTTCTACAGGGTCGCAGGCAAGCTGGAGCCTATCCCAGCTGACTACGGGCGAAAGGCAGGGTACACCCTGGACAAGTCGCCAGGTCATCACAGGGCTGACACATAGACACAGACAACCATTCACACTCACATTCACACCTACGGTCAATTTAGTCACCAGTTAACCTAACCTGCATGTCTTTGGACTGTGGGGGAAACCGGAGCACCCGGAGGAAACCCACGTGGACACGGGGAGAACATGCAAACTCCGCACAGAAAGGCCCTCGCCGGCCACGGGGCTCGAACCCGGACCTTCTTGCTGTGAGGCGACAGCGCTAACCACTACACCACCGTGCCGCCCAAATTTAGACTCATTACACATAAACTAAAATGTTTCAAACTTTTTAGGGCCCGAGCACCAGAGATGCAAGGTCCTATTGTTTTCATACAGATTCTTTATTCAGGTTCTAGCAGCACCAGCAGTGCAAGACCCTATCATTTTTGTACAGATTCTTTATTATTATTCAATACTTAGCCATTTTTCAGGTGGTTCCCATGGGCAAAAAACTCATGAAATTTGGTACACACATCAGTCCTGGTCACCACTACTCAGGGATACAGGCTTAACCCCAGGTGTGAGAGAGAGAGCGAGTGTAGCTGCGCACTCTGATCTTTGTTTAAAATGCCTCCACTCGCAACGTGACATGACAATTGGTGCTCTAAAATCTTTTTTTAACATTAATTTACCCTAGGATAAAGCGGCTAGAGATAATGAGATTAATTTACCCACAACCAGCTGTAGTTAACAAAGAGCGTGGCATGATTTAAAACAGATTTTAGAATGCGACACGCGCTGCATGACGTGTCCGAGCAGGACGATTCAATTCGTGAGCCCCATTCATTCTGTATGGAAAAAATGACAGTAAAACAAATATGAGAGAATGGGTGCATCTATTTACAAGCTGTATATTGTACAAGCGCACTGCACCAGTTCAGGCTGGATGTGTCAGAGTTGGAACAGTGTCGATATCTTTTTTTTTTTTTAAAGACAAAGACTTTCCATTTTACAGGTCTCTGCAGCTTACAGACTTGGTGAACTCATAGCTACTTAGGGAGCCACTTACAACAGTAAGGAGACTTATTATTGTTCTTAAGTTTACTTTAATTATTATTTCAATACCCATTATTGTCATTAGAAGGTTTAAATTAATCATGAATAAGCACAGCAAAATTGTGAAAGTAATTAGTTAATCATGTGACAGCAGAATAGTAATTAAACAACCTACGTTTTAGGTGTTTATCCGGTAACCCAGAATGTCCTTCTCTACCAAACAATCAATCAATCACCAGTGTCACTTCCACTTGAAACTTTACCATACATAGTTGTGTACTGATTAGGTACCGAGCTAACGCACCAGTCCTGGAATAAATGTAAGTGTCATGAAGGTTACAATAATCGGTATTTCTTTGAACAAATTTAGAGAGCTCATGATTCAACTCTTATTTTGGAGACCGTAGTTTCTGGTGTTCTTGAAATCTGTTGCATTGTACCAACACTTTTATATTATTTAGAGCAGTGTTTTTCAAATCACTGGGCCGCGGCCCATTAGTAGGCCGTGAAGCGCCATCTAGTGGGCCGCGAATTTTTTTCAAGTTTAAAGCCAAATACTAAATAGTTCAGGATGTCGTTGTGTCCCAAATTGGGTATCTGGTTTGCCAAACACTTTTTAAATGGAATAAATACATTTGTGGGTAAATTAAGACAAACAAGCCTTTGTCACATTCCTCCTCTACATTTAACCCGTGCATGCGCGCACACAGAGCACACACGCATGTGCCTACACACACACACACACACACACACACACACACAGCACTATAAATAAATATGTTTCTGGGTACATTAGATGGATCTGTGATGCCTGCTAGAAGAGAAGAGCAGGAAGGATTGGGAATCGAGCAGCTGTTTGTTTACACCCGATATCAAAACTTGTAGCATCCTACTAACCATCACAAAGACGCAGACAAAAAGCCCAGAAACTCCTGTTTACCCAGGCAAAAACAAACAATACAAGACTTATTTTGTAGTGTCCTAATCCCCAGATCTTTAACCCAGCCACATATAAAAAGTTGTACTCCTCCATGCTCTTTCAGCTTTTTATCTGTGTGTCTGTGTAGAACGATGTCTGCAGCACCAGGTAGTTTGAGATGTCGGGGAACTCAACAGATGGATAATTTTCCAGCTCATAATGAATGAATGAATGAATGAATAACTTTATTTTAACACGCTAAGTTGATCAGCAGAGCTGATGGGGTTGTACATGTACAGATGCAAATAATTGAGAATACAAAAGACTAAAAATATACACAATATTTAAAAAAAACTTAAAATCTGCCGATTATATGTTAACTGTCTTCACATTAAGTTAATGAACAGTATGCATAACTATTGCCTTTCTCCAACCCCGATTCCAAAAAAGTTGGGACAAAGTACAAATTGTAAATAAAAACGGAATGCAATGATGTGGAAGTTTCAAAATTCCATATTTTATTCAGAATAGAACATAGATGGCATATCAAATGTTTAAACTGAGAAAATGTATCCTTTAAAGAGAAAAATTAGGTGATTTTAAATTTCATGACAACAACATATCTCAAAAAAGTTGGGACAAGGTCATGTTTACCACTGTGAGACATCCCCTTTTCTCTTTACAACAGTCTGTAAACGTCTGGGGACTGAGGAGACAAGTTGCTCAAGTTTAGGGATAGGAATGTTAACCCATTCTTGTCTAATGTAGGATTCTAGTTGCTCAACTGTCTTAGGTCTTTTTTTGTCGTATCTTCCGTTTTATGATGCGCCAAATGTTTTCTGTGGGTGAAAGATCTGGGCTGCAGGCTGGCCAGTTCAGTACCCGGACCCTTATTCTATGCAGCCATGATGCTGTAATTGATGCAGTATGTGGTTTGGCACTGTCATGCTGGAAAATGAAAGGTCTTCCCTGAAAGAGACGTTGTCTGGATGGGAGCATATGTTGCTCTAGAACCTGGATATACCTTTCAGCATTGATGGTGTCTTTCCAGATGTGTAAGCTGCCCATGCCACACGCACTAATGCAATCCCATACCATCAGAGATGCAGGCTTCTGAACTGAGCGCTAACAACTTGGGTCATCCTTCTCCTCTTTAGTCCGAATGACACGGCGTCCCTGATTTCCATAAAGAACTTCACATTTTGATTCGTCTGACCACAGAACAGTTTTCCACTTTGCCACAGTCCATTTTAAATGAGCCTTGGCCCAGAGAAGACGTCTGCGCTTCTGGATCATGTTTAGATATGGCTTCTTCTTTGAACTATAGAGTTTTAGCTGGCAACGGCACAGTAAATTTTGTTCACAGATAATGTTCTCTGGAAATATTCTTGAGCCCATTTAGAGATTTCCAATACAGAAGCATGCCTGTATGTGATGCAGTGCCGTCTAAGGGCCCGAAGATCACAGGCACCCAGTATGGTTTTCCGGCCTTGACCCTTACACACAGAGATTCTTTGAATCTTTTGATGATGATGATATGCACTGTAGATGATGATATGTTCAAACTCACTGCAATTTTACACTGTCGAACTCCTTTCTGATATTGCTCCACTATTTGTCGGCGCAGAATTAGGGGGATTGGTGATCC